>NW_015505585.1:236908-271988 GCF_001515645.1 Sinocyclocheilus grahami | reverse complement strand
GTAATTATGTCCCCACTGGATGCAACAAATGCCTCGTTTGTAATGGGTTTTATTGGTTTTGTCTCGTCTAGTGATGTCCGGATCAAGAACGAATCGTTCTATTTAACCGGGTCTTCTTAGTGAACCGGTCGAACCAGTTCACCAAATCGAACTGAATCGTTTGAAACAGTTCACGTCTCCAGTACGCACTAATCCACAAATTACTTAAGTTATTCATTTTATAAACGTGCCTGACACTCCCTCTGACTCGAAATAAACCAATATCCCGAGTTATTCAGTTACTCCTAACAGTACATTGACTGAACTGCTAAAAGAGAAGCGATGATGGGATGTGCACGAGCAGAGCAGCTGGACTGAGTCTCGTCCTGCTGGGAGACAGCATCACAGAATGGTAAGGGGCGTAACATTTCCGTCACACGCTTGAGGTGTTCGGCCAGTCACAACGCACTGGATAGCTGGCCAATCACAGCACACCTCGCTTTTTCAGAACGATGAGCTTTGTAAAAATCGACGCGTTTCAGAAAGGCGGGGCATAGAGGAGAAACATTAATGTACATTATATGGAAAATAATGAGTTTTTTTAACCTTAAACAGCATAAACACATTGCATTACACCAAATACACAACATAATGTTCTTTTTAGCAACATCATATGACCCCTTTAATGTCAGAGATGCACAAGAGTATGAATCCACCAAACAGTCTCAGTGTAAGTCATTGCCAACAAAATTATGTTTTTACGTGACAAAGCTGAAAGTTATTAGACAAAATCATTTCTGTGAGGTTGGTCAATGCTGAGAATGTTAGTAGAATATCACATTTATATCAGAATAGTCAATGGAAACTAGAGTTATTAAAATGCTGAATATTTAATAAATATCAGATGAAAAATACAGTGATATTTCTGAAGAAATTTTTCATTTTATTTTGACTGATGCTTTTAAGGGCATGTATGGATGGACAATTTCCTCCTGTCTCTATGTTATAATCTATATTGACTCTTGGGTCAGTGATCAAGTAATTGGATTATTTTTCATTGTCATGTATCTCTAGACTCAGTTTTGGTCATTATTGTGAAATATATATACAGTATATATATATATATATATATATATATATATATATATATATATATATATATGCACAGATGATTGTGATGTTTATTGATGATGATTATTTCATTAAAATTATTATTTATTTTACAAAATAATATAGATATTAAAGAAAGCATTGTACTGAAAGCAGACAGCCAGGTTTTGTATAAGCAGATCAGATCTCATGCTGTTGTGCTAATGATGCTCTTTCTTAGGCAATCTGTGTGCTTTTCATATAGTGTGACAACAAAATACATGCTATTAGCTCCACCTATACCCAACCCACAAGAGCTATAACCCTGCCACGGGCAGGAGTACTGCCCGTCTTGTAGGATAAGACTTAGAGTTTTATCTTCTGAGCTCAACCTCACCTTGAACCCAGTTGTGATTTCTGTTCTGTGAAATGCTTTTTTGGGGGACAGATGTCGGACAAATTCTTGTGGATCTGGTATGAGGGCAGATATCTTTTGGGCAAATTGTGTTAAACATAGTCAGTGGCAGTTGGACAGACTGAATACCAGGCTGTACACTGTGTTTAAGTAGAGGTTGCCTGCCAACCCCACTTGTGAGGCTGAATATTTTGCATGCGAGTAAGTGGTAGGCTGAGGGCTAGCCTGTAAATCACAAGCAGTCATCAGGGCCACATTATTGACTAATCACTATAATCACGACCCCCTGCTTCCTCCCACCCCTGCTCATGCAAAGACACTGTCAAACACAGAGTAGTCATCTTACTATCTTGTAGTTCAGCTGGTTTCATGCGTGTTGGAACCTCTATTAGTTTTGCATGCTCACGGACACTCCATTGCGCATTATAGAGGTGCTGGATATTCTGTCTCTTACTCAGCAAAAGCTACTTGACAAATGTGGGAGTTAAGCTCCAAAATTAACCTGTCCTATAAAAAAACATGCAATCAAACAGATCCCATGACATTTCTTTATAAATAACCCTTCAGTATCGATCAAGACATTCTTGGGTTTCCATACAGAGTTTCTTCTTCCTCTCATGGCTGTAATGATAACAATGTTCTCCAGAAATAATTTAACCTTCACTTCCTCTCAGGAATAGAGGTGTCTTCTGAGGAGCTGTATGGGATGTTTTGTTTGGAATTTTACACTGCATTACAGTTTAAACATCAAATGATGACTGAAAGTATCTTAATCTTTGTTTGTTTGACAAACCAAGCCTTTTTATTTAAATTTTATAAAAATTTTCTTATCTCTCTTACATCAGTAAGGTGTTTCTCAAGTAGTTCAGCAGAGAGGAAACAGGAAAAAGGGCCTGTCAAGCAATAGATGCCAATATTGTTTGTGCAAACAACACACTTCACCCTACTCTGTGGGAAGAGCTGAAAGCTTGGCCTGTTGTAATTGTTTCTGAGAGAACACATTATTGAGTCATTCAAGCATCTGACCAAGATTCGCAGATAAAAGAAGATGGATTTAACACTTTAATTCCTGAATCACAGGCCGTTTGCTATATTAGTGATTTGTAGAATGAAGGAGCTGTCCATGGTGCTGCTCCTGAATCAGCGTTACCAAATATCCATTAGTTCTTGCAGTAAAAATCTCATTTATAATTTTTTTATAGAAAACTGTTTCATGTTTCTATTTTATGTCACATGTGAACCTTCCACTTTTTGAAATACAGGTAAATCCACCTCACCTTGCAGATTAAAAGGCAAATCCTCATGTTTAGGCAGATTGCCTTCAGTAAACATTTTTTCCATATACATATATATATATGACAAGACAATAATTCTGTGGGCAGTGAATTTGAATGAGAAACATCAGTCAGATATTTTTGGCCAAACTCACCATAAATGCTTCCAAGGACCAAAGCAGCTCCACTCCACAATCTAGTAGATACCTAAACCAGCCTCATATTTCATTTCACCTTCACTTTACATTAGTTTTACTGTTTAAAAACATCACATTCTGCTCATGTACATTGTTGGTTTTGAAATTGTCTCTTGAAATTGTACATATTCGATATGAGATACTGCAACTCCATGAAAGGGGATACAAGATCTTGTAAGATTATACACTAAAGACAAATATGTATTGATTTATGTTTTAATTTATTACATGGTTCTATGCAATACTCGATTCTGGTCTATAGCACCATCTACTGGTCAAATATTTCCAAATATTTGCCATCATGCAAGGCAATGCTGTATATTTTTCTGCTCATCTCAGTAAATGAAACTGGCTCTACTGTCATGTCTCTTGTATCACTCTATAGATTCACTCTCTCATTTCATACAAATGCAAATGGTGCCGTCTTGTATCGTGGTTAAATTGTGGAGAAAATTACTTAAGTATTAATGTTACTGTAATATTGGTGCAGCATTCACCTTGTTATCGATTGTTTTCTACATTGTACTTTTCTACATTGTAAATTTCACAATTACAAAGTTATGACAAATAACACATTGAATTAAACATGACATTTTGAAGTAGATAAACTGAAATAGTATTTTCTTGTAAAATACACTTTTTACATGGTATTTATTTATTTGTCAAGTAGCATTCATGTCTGGGTTTATCTATTTATTTTAATTGACACAAGAACAGGAAGTATTACATAGTCACATTATTAACAACATTAGCTGCTGGGGGAAAAAAACATACATTCCAATGGTTTTCGTGTATGTATTTTTAAATGCAAATGAGCTGCTGCTCCCCCGCCCCCTTTTCCAGAATAAAGCTGTGCTATTACAGCTAGTACCCCAGATACTCTGCCAAAAAACATCTGTTTGGTTTTGATTATCATGTCTATCGCGCTGAAATCATGATTTTTAAAACCATATCAGTTTAAACTTTTGATATAGGGTTTTCTGAGCGCACACATCCGAAGCACGTGCACAGAAAGCATCTGTCACACGGCATGTGAGTACTAAATTCTCTTTCATGTCTTATTGCACTTAAACTGTCAAATACACACAAGTTATGTTTAAAATGCACATAAGTTACAAAAACACAATCGATTATGTCTGTGAAGGTAAACAGCTGGGAAAGAAATCGCATGTTTATATTAGATCTGTGTATTAAGTGACAGCAGCGCCCCGTGGGTGGAAACGTGCAAATTAAGGGGCAGTGATATTATAATAAGATCCCCTTCCTACATCACTAGGGGAGCGAAATCTGAGCAGCTCGTTTGTTCACATGCTTGCAGAGAAAAGCTTACCAAAAGTTATTGGGTTGCCTTTTTTCATGTTTTCTGGGTGGTTAGTAGATGCACTGGGGACCCGATTATAGCACTTAAACATGGAAAAAGTCAGATTTTCATATGTTCCCTTTAATACTTTTTTACATTTTAAAATGTCATTCTGAAAATAAAAAGGGACATGGCAATGCTTCTAAATGTCCTTTAAAGAATACTGTTTACTTCACAATTACAAAGTTAATTGAAATAACACATTGAATAAAGTTATGACAAATAACACATTGAATTAAACATGACATTTTCTTTTAAAATACACTTTTTACATGGTATTTATTTATTTGTCAAGTAGCATTCATGTCTGGGTTTATCTATTTATTTTAATTGACACAAGAACAGGAAGTATTACATAGTCACATTATTAACAACATTAGCTGCTGGGGGAAAAAAACATACATTCCAATGGTTTTCGTGTATGTATTTTTAAATGCAAATGAGCTGCTGCTCCCCCGCCCCCTTTTACAGAATAAAGCTGTGCTATTACAGCTAGTACCCCAGATACTCTGCCAAAAAACATCTGTTTGGTTTTGATTATCATGTCTATCGCGCTGAAATCATGATTTTTAAAACCATATCAGTTTAAACTTTTGATATAGGGTTTTCTGAGCGCACACATCCGAAGCACGTGCACAGAAAGCATCTGTCACACGGCATGTGAGTACTAAATTCTTTTGGACAGGTGTCTTTTATACTGATAATGAGTTCAAACAGATGCCATTAATACAGGTAACGAGTGGAGGACAGAGGAGCCTCTTAAAGAAGAAGTTACAGGTCTGTGAGAGCCAGAAATCTTGCTTGTTTGTAGGTGACCAACTACTTATTTTACCGAGGAATTTACCAATTAATTCTTTAAAAATCCTACAATGTGATTTTCTGGATTTTCTTTTCTCATTTTGTCTCTCATAGTTGAGGTATACCTATGATGAAAATTACAGGCCTCTCTCATCTTTTTAAGTGGGAGAACTTGCACAATTGGTGGCTGACTAAATACTTTTTTGCCCCACTGTATATATATATGACAAGACAATAATTCTGTGGGCAGTGAATTTGAATGAGAAACATCAGTCAGATATTTTTGGCCAAACTCACCATAAATGCTTCCAAGGACCAAAGCAGCTCCACTCCACAATCTAGTAGATACCTAAACCAGCCTCATATTTCATTTCACCTTCGCTTTACATTAGTTTTACTGTTTAAAAACATCACATTCTGCTCATGTACATTGTTGGTTTTGAAATTGTCTCTTGAAATTGTACATATTCGATATGAGATACTGCAACTCCATGAAAGGGGATACAAGATCTTGTAAGATTATACACTAAAGACAAATATGTATTGATTTATGTTTTAATTTATTACATGGTTCTATGCAATACTCGATTCTGGTCTATAGCACCATCTACTGGTCAAATATTTCCAAATATTTGCCATCATGCAAGGCAATGCTGTATATTTTTCTGCTCATCTCAGTAAATGAAACTGGCTCTACTGTCATGTCTCTTGTATCACTCTATAGATTCACTCTCTCATTTCATACAAATGCAAATGGTGCCGTCTTGTATCGTGGTTAAATTGTGGAGAAAATTACTTAAGTATTAATGTTACTGTAATATTGGTGCAGCATTCACCTTGTTATCGATTGTTTTCTACATTGTACTTTTCTACATTGTAAATTTCACAATTACAAAGTTATGACAAATAACACATTGAATTAAACATGACATTTTCTTTTAAAATACACTTTTTACATGGTATTTATTTATTTGTCAAGTAGCATTCATGTCTGGGTTTATCTATTTATTTTAATTGACACAAGAACAGGAAGTATTACATAGTCACATTATTAACAACATTAGCTGCTGGGGGAAAAAAACATACATTCCAATGGTTTTCGTGTATGTATTTTTAAATGCAAATGAGCTGCTGCTCCCCCGCCCCCTTTTACAGAATAAAGCTGTGCTATTACAGCTAGTACCCCAGATACTCTGCCAAAAAACATCTGTTTGGTTTTGATTATCATGTCTATCGCGCTGAAATCATGATTTTTAAAACCATATCAGTTTAAACTTTTGATATAGGGTTTTCTGAGCGCACACATCCGAAGCACGTGCACAGAAAGCATCTGTCACACGGCATGTGAGTACTAAATTCTCTTTCATGTCTTATTGCACTTAAACTGTCAAATACACACAAGTTATGTTTAAAATGCACATAAGTTACAAAAACACAATCGATTATGTCTGTGAAGGTAAACAGCTGGGAAAGAAATCGCATGTTTATATTAGATCTGTGTATTAAGTGACAGCAGCGCCCCGTGGGTGGAAACGTGCAAATTAAGGGGCAGTGATATTATAATAAGATCCCCTTCCTACATCACTAGGGGAGCGAAATCTGAGCAGCTCGTTTGTTCACATGCTTGCAGAGAAAAGCTTACCAAAAGTTATTGGGTTGCCTTTTTTCATGTTTTCTGGGTGGTTAGTAGATGCACTGGGGACCCGATTATAGCACTTAAACATGGAAAAAGTCAGATTTTCATATGTTCCCTTTAATACTTTTTTACATTTTAAAATGTCATTCTGAAAATAAAAAGGGACATGGCAATGCTTCTAAATGTCCTTTAAAGAATACATTAAACAAATGTAAACGTCTTTGTGACATCAAAACGGTAGTACACTTTCTCTGAGTTAAATTATGGTTAGGTGACTTGAAGGATCTCTTGGTGCTTCCTGTGCTTCCCATTTACGCATAAGCCCTGGCCCAGTGCCAGAAATCTCCCTGTGTTGAGATCACTGCCCATGTAATCACGTTTATGCAGATCCACTGATGAGGACAGTTAACTAATCCTCCTGCCTTTCTCCTTCAGTACTTATCGCTTCTATCTCTCTTGTGTTGAGAACAAATACAGCCCCACTGCATATGTCAGCAGAGGCATTAAACTGAGGCCTGTATGACATACCTTGATATAAATGTTTTTCCCAGAACCTCAGTGAAACTGATTAATGAGCTGACCGCAGCGACACATCAGGTCGGGAATTTGTGTCCTTCAAACTTAAAGTCACCATAAAGGCAGAACATTGCTCTGATTTTAGTGCCATTCCATCAGCTGTTATAGGTCTGACACATCTGATGATTGCAGGGTGACTGTGATGCTTTTAGAAAATTTAAAAGTAGTAAACGAGCAGCTCTTTTTAATGGTAGCATGTATACATTGGAAGAAGTTGAGTATTTTTAACAGGTAAAAATGATATAGTTCATATTTGTTAATTGTAATAATTGTTATTGTAATTTAAGTTACTTTTATATTTATGGGTGGCAAATAATAGAATTTAAAAGACAATAAAATGCTGTGAAGTATCATACAAATATTATTCAGAAGAAGGAATTACCAAAAAAGTACACTTTTACAGTAAACCATTATTAAAACATGAAATATTGTTCAAATTAAAGTGAGAGTAACTAATCATTTATAGGGAAAGGTGCATTCCCAGATTTTTCTGTATGAACCATCAAATTTGTTTGGATTTTATTCATTTAGAAAGTTAGTTTATTCTTATTTTTGTTATTACCAATGTGCACTGAATGTTTTATACTCTATTTTATGTTTTAGTCCATATTTGTCTTGATTTTAGCGTTATGTTTTGTTGTGGTTATTTTAACTGTAGAAAAAATGTTTACAGTGAACTTGTATACAGTCCCCTTGTGGACAGATTTTCAGCATGTTCAGTATGATAGCTGGAAATTTGTTATAATGCAGCAATGTCGAAAAGATGATTATTTGAAGGGTTTTCTGACAGGAAAAAAAAATCACACAAAATGAATTGGATCTCAGTTGGAAGAGTTACCTCACTGACCCTCTCCCCAGGGATTAAAATTAGCTTCTTTTGTTTTACTCTTATCTCCATGGGTACGTCAACCTCTGACTGGATTTTAGGTCTCTTGGTCACAGTCAGACGCTACTCAACCCTACCTGGCGGGGACAATCCCTGCGTCATGCGATAGCAATTACAGGCTCCCTGACAGCTATTCAGAGTCCTTTCCTTATACTTCTACTGCATTACACAATGTCAAACATTGTGCCTTCCTGTTGACCCCGACATTTGTTTAGCCTGGCTCACCAGTTGTTTAACGTGCTCTAGCAACACTCAATACTTGAGTAATCAATAACAACAAAGCACTCTGTTTTACTATACAAATGACATAGCAAAGTTATGCTGTTTAGATGCTGGTTAGGGAATTTTCAGTTTTGCCATTTTATAGGCTTTTCTTGCATAGTTGACCGATCCATTGTTGGTTAACCATTCACTGCATCGTTCAAGCCCTCAGCAAGACTTTTGAATTAACCTTCTCTATAAACTCATACTGAAAAAAGCATTCATTGTAATGTAATGTTATTGTTGCAATCAGAACACCGTGACATTTTTCACTCTTGTTTGAGAACTGTATGGACCTTGCGAAAGGTGTTCACATTGTCGTCTGTGTGGGAGGACATTTCAGGATAATTGTAATAGGATCGAGTTTCTATCTATAGTAAGGATATAGAAAGGTTAGGAGCAGTTACTCAGTCTTTCCCCTCCCCCCACAAGGGAAGAATCAACCTGTAATCTCTTTAGTTTTCTTTAAACACTGTACTATTAAGCATTCTAGTAAAGGACAGCGGGCTGGCACATTGCGTCACAGTGCTTATTCTGTGAAATTAGTGAAATCATCCATCACTTAGTGCATCATATATTTTCAGGAAGTGTGATAAATTTGGATTGGTCTTAATATAACTTCATATTTGTCTGTGGTGTAATTAATTCTGGTGTAATATCATGAAGTTGATCAAATGTACTGAATATGTTAACGTGTGTTATGACATTGCCTTCATAAGGGTATTTATTTACGCCACCCACAATGACAGAACACTGTCAAGGTCAGCCGTTTTATTCTCCACCCAGGGTCATTATTAATCCCTTCTTAATGCAGTTCCAGTGAACGAGTTACAGTTGCTCGATCTATTGCTCACTGTTTTTTGTAGTACATCACAGATTGAGATTAGAATGTATAAGGGAGTAATGGCAGGACAATAATCTAAATGAATTCCCTAAAACTCAAACTTGAAATAATTTGACTATAAACTTTAACATACAATGTGCACTTTCTCACAAACATCTTATTAAAGCATGAAAGTAAAAAAGTAAGAAAAGTAAGTAGATGGGTGGTGTAACTGGAAGCTGAAAGAGCATTTCATATAATTTAAGGATTTTTGAAGAGGCCTAAAATTGATACAGCAATGTTAAGGCATGTTAAGGCTCAATTTATAAACATTTCATGATCAATGTCAATTTTTCAGTTTAAATTTTGGAACTCTGATTAATACATTTCTTGACATTGATAAATGGCAGTAAGATAACGTTATCCTAAAATTTCAACAGAAATAGGCTCAGACTTAACGCCTACCTGGATAGCATTCACAGACTGACATTGTCATACGTACATTTTAAAGGTTTGCATTGTTAATGCTTGTTTTTTGTGAGAATGTGATGTTTCTTCTACCTGTAATGCAGCAAACAGGCAAATTGATTTGATGAAATGTAATAGCCAGACGAGTAACTCAGTCTGATCAGGGTTATTTGATTAACTTGCAAGATGATTCAGATAAACTCACGGGACAACCTCCATATTCTAACAAAGTAGCTGATCAATAAGTGCTTGTCAAAGCCGTTTGTGAATTGATGTGCAGTAAGAGAATGAGAGAACAGACGATGCAGATCACATTATCCTAATAAGGATGAGGGCACAGTCTCTTTCAGTCTCTCATTTTGTTTGCTCTTAGTCCCATTGGCCTTTGCATTGTTATTATATATTCAAAAAAAATTCACTGTTTCTTTGAACTTTTGAATACCTGTAACACTTCAGATGTAATAGAGTATGCGTTTTACAATTACAGAACGACCTTTAGGTGATCGTAGTGAATTTTGATTTTGAATACACTGACTTAAACTTAAGTAGCACTGTACATTTTGATATGTGGATTTATGTATATTCGGAATACAGTGGTCATATTTATTTGGGCACTTTGGAGTTTGTATATGGAGTAAATTATGTTACATCACTAAATGCTCTCCTCTTTTTGTTTTTTTTGTTGCAGATTCTGGCCATAATATCAATTCTGTTCATCATCCTTTCAACCATTGCACTGTCACTGAACACCTTGCCGGAGTTACAAGTGACCGATGAATTCGGACAATCCAACGACAACCCAAACCTGGCCCACGTTGAAGCCGTTTGCATCGCCTGGTTCACTATGGAGTACCTTCTCCGATTTTTGTCTTCTCCCAACAAGTGGAAGTTCTTCAAAGGGCCACTGAATGTGATTGATCTGCTGGCTATCCTTCCTTATTACGTCACAATATTCCTCACAGAATCCAACAAGAGTGTCCTCCAGTTCCAGAACGTGCGCAGGGTAGTTCAAATCTTCCGGATCATGAGAATCCTGAGAATCCTGAAACTCGCGAGACACTCGACTGGTCTTCAGTCTCTTGGGTTCACTCTGAGAAGAAGCTATAATGAACTCGGACTTCTGATATTGTTTTTAGCCATGGGCATCATGATCTTCTCCAGTTTGGTGTTCTTTGCTGAGAAAGATGAAGACGCTACGAAATTCACCAGTATTCCCGCTTCATTCTGGTGGGCAACAATTACCATGACAACTGTAGGTTATGGGGATATCTATCCTCAAACCCTTCTGGGCAAAATAGTGGGTGGTCTCTGTTGTATCGCTGGCGTGTTAGTGATTGCTCTGCCCATTCCCATTATTGTGAACAACTTCTCTGAGTTCTACAAAGAGCAGAAGCGACAAGAAAAGGCTATCAAACGAAGAGAAGCACTTGAGAGGGCCAAGAGGAACGGGAGCATTGTGTCGATGAACCTGAAAGATGCTTTTGCTCGCAATATGGAACTGTTGGATGTTGTGATAGAAAAGAATGATGAGAAGGGCGCAGACAATCATCTTTCACCCAGTCGCTGGAACAATCCAAAGAACCCAAACTCTGACTCGAGTTCCAAAGACTATGATGCAAAATATCAAGAAATAGGTCAGTTGGCTTCTCCAGAACGATTATTCAAACCTACTTCAAGCCCTCAGCGTCTGAACGCGAAATCCCTCGAGCAAATGTACAACCAGATGACAGCTGCCTCATCCATGAGCAGCAGCGGACAATCGGCTTCCAAAGCGATCACTGTTGGAAGAGAAGAAGACATGGAGATGAAGGTAGTGCAGCGTGAACCACGGCACAAAGAGAGACCCATCACTGAGATAAGAAGACTGTCCAGCGTCGACAGTTTCTCCAGCTGTGCCACAGACATCAGTGAGGTAGAGAGAAGTGCGCTACTGCCAAATTTTGCAGGAGCGCAGACAAGGCATCCACGTGCTCCTCCGCCGCTCGATCTAAGCCAGATCACCTCCCTGGAGAAACGGGCACCTGAGAAAGCAAAGCAGTCCGCGGTAATCAAAGAAGGGCTCTATGAGTTTGTCCAGTGCAAATCAGACAGCAGCGCCATGTCGCAGGGTGAGGAGAACCAAAGCTTTGATCTAAGCGATGAAAACATCAGGAGCCCTCCACGAGGAAACAAAGTCAAAGTGAAGGGACTCAAAGTGAACTTCACCGAATCTGCAGACGAGGGGGTTTCCAACTTGCACTTAGTGGTGACGGATGATGCAGCCACACTGACACCAAAGCTGCCGTTTTCTGATCCATTACTGTTGGCGGGTTCTCCTCAGCACAGTCCCAGATCCCCAGGGAAAGGCTTTGAAGGGGATGGAGCCACAAGCTCTCCAGGGTTCAGTCTGTCATCTTCTGAAAGCCAAAGAGGGAGAAACCACGTCGATAGAGCCGCAGTTACTCCCACCTCCCCTAAAAGTGCACAAAACTGTGCTTCTGCCACAGTTGGTGCCATTGGAGCAGAAGACAACAATCAAACTGGACAGAAGGTGGACAACCACCTCCTTTCACCTGATATTCTCAAGTCTTCAGGGGAGGGAGGTCGCTCACCACCGTGTGAAACTAGCATGTGATGCGGTGTTGCATTAACATGTTCACAGAACGAATGCATTAAAATATGCGGACAGAAAGAAGCATACTGATGTAGTGAAGGGGATTTTCTTTTGTCTTTCTTCGACACTATCGGACTGCATAGCCGCAGAGATTAACTTTATGATCCTGAGAGAGAAGGTCTGCTCTCAAATTCAAGAGTTTAGTGATATTCCTACAGAGGGAGGACATTAAAAAACAAATCATACTCTTATTATTCTATCTTCTTTTTTTAACAGTACAACCCTCCACGTGAAGGATTAGTTAGCAGAATCATATATCTTTTGAATCATAGACCGATTCAGACAACTGTGATAAGATACCACAAATCATTCATTGTCATTTACAGCCCACTGGGCAGTTGTTGTGCGTTCACAACACTGTAACATTTGTGTTGGGTTTAATTGTTCTGACCAAAGTGCTACCAGTGTAAATTGGTGTCATCATTTGACTTAAAATAATATTTTTGACCAAAATATGCCTTCATTTGACATTATTCCTCAGTGGTCATATGTGAAGCAACACAAAGTTTTCAGTTCTTTCTGCAAATGTGGATCAAATCAAATTCCATTTTTTTCTTTAACCATCCCTTTGAGAAATAGAAAAGGAAAAACATACCAAAATAAAACAAGTCTGTACTAAATATTCTGATATCTATATGAGCATGTCTGTTTCAGTGAAACACAGGTTCAAGTGTTTCCATTTGCATTACTTTATAGTTGAGCCATAGTCTACATAAAAATACATAGTTTAGCATGGTTACTGCTGTGGGCAACCCTCCACATCAGTGAATCTGTAAAACAGTATGGAAAGATCATTGTTTATAAGTTGCCTTCAAATCAGAATCAGCTGAGGGAAAACTTTTGACGGCCATAAATCAACTATGCCCTCCGCTGGATGAAGGAAACGGCACTTTATTTCTACAATGTCATCTTGACTGGATGGGAATATTGTACATTAAAGAATGTTGTTTTAACGTTCCTCTCTTGATGTGCAATACAGTTGACCGGGTAACAAAGAGGTTATTAAAGGTCAACAGCTCAATGCAGAACCTTGAGCGTATGAATTGTATATTAATTGTACATTCAAGACATTATCAGCTACATCCATTTAGTGTGTAGAAACACAGGTACACAAGTTGTGATGTCAACCGCACTTGAGTGATTTTTAAAACAAGGCAGGAACACAAATCCTGCTTTAAGTATTCAAATCGGTGCCTTTTCATAAACAGTAATTTATGAGAAGGCGTTAAGATCTTTGGTTTGGTTCAGACGAGACTGTACAGAAAATCCTACTTTTTAATAGAGTAAAATATGCAAATATAATTAAGTTCTCAGGGTTTTTTTTTTTTATGTAATCTTGAAAGCCCCAATGTTTCTGTATGCGAAAATCATTGTTTGCTGTTCAAATGGAAAGGTGATGGAACAGAACACTGAACATAACTAAAGCGCTGCACGATCATCAACTTGCACAAGCATTGAGCAGATTTCTTTAATACAACTTGACTATTGTATGTACATTCCAAAACAAGTTTCATTTCTGCATATCAAATGTTTTTCATTTAAGTTCGGATCCTAGTTGATATATCAATGTGACATTGTTTAGAGTTGCATATCTTTTCTTTGAATTAGTAACTGCATTGTTCCAGATACCTAGAATGACCATTAAATAAATGTTTGTACGGGACATTACGAGTGTGCTCTTTAAAATGAAAACACCAGTAGACCTTCAACCTCATCCTTAAGTGGTTTAAAAGTGAGACTAGATGTGATTAGAGGACACGATGCAGCATCTTTTAAGTGTAGTTGAGACTTCAGACACATGCTTTACAGTACATCATATTAGCAGTCATATTAGTGTCACACACACAAAGTGACGCCAAGAAATAAATCTCAAAAGTGTTTGTGTAAATGATTTTATTTTCTCACAGACCAATAGCAGAAATGTTCCAAAAACCTGTACACAAATATAAAAAAGTTTTAGATTAAAAGTTTGACTTGAGAAGGGCAGTTAGTCATAAGCACAGTTTTTTTTCCCTGACATTTACTTTAAAAGGTTCTAATTCCCAACAAGCCTTTAGAGTATATATTCAAACCTCTGTAAAGCGGCACAATATCAGAGCTACCCTACTACGTGGTTAACCAATAAAATTATGAATAACATGAATATCATACAATGCCTAAAGTCCATTTTTTGGATTAATAAATACAATAAACACAGCTCACATACAGCACATAGTACACAGTATGCAAATTAACAATGTACAGCACTAGTACAATAATGTTACTTGATTAATTATAGCACATGTAATACTGATTTAACAAACATCACTCTGGTAATGTAATAACGCTTTTCTCTTCAATCTAATAACCTGAATCGCACACATTTCCGATGTGGTCTGCAAGAACAAGCTGAATGCAAATAAATATCAAACTTATGAGGTCAGGTGCTCACCTTAGGGTCCTAGTTCATCCTCCTGACGAGTCTGTTGATCTGGTCCTCCCTGTTTCCTGCATCTCCTCCCTCAACAAAGTGGGTGGTCTTCTTGTTCATGCCACCACGAGGGGAGGACAGTTTGAATGGCCAGAGGTAGTTGTTTGCATACTTGAAGTTCTTTCCAACAGTGTAGATTTCATGGATGAGATCCTCAACGCAGATGATTCCACAACGACCTGGAGAGATGCAAATCATGTGACTGACTCCTAATAAATGCTACCACTGTATACCTAGTGTTCAATCAGAGTGTGCACTGGCTTGTCCTTACCAAGGGACTTCTCGATAAGGGAGTTGTCTGTCAGTGGAATGCGCTGCTTCCTGATCTTGCCATATCCACGTTTGTAGATGAGCTCACGCACAGATTTAAGGTTGGGGTAACTGTAAACAAAAGCAATATTGTGCTTTAGCAAGCATATGAAATACATTTTAATGAATGTTTAAGTGACAACGTGCCATGCCACACATTACATTTCACATTAGACAAGCCACAACTTAAAGAACAGTTTGCTCCCAAATGATTTTTCCATTGAACACAAAAGGGGAAATACTGAGGTAACAGACAATCTTTTCCATAAAATGGAAGTAAATGGGGAATGACAAATGGCTAAGCACCAAATACTGACTTTCATATGCACTATATTAGTCTTCTGAAGCCACACAATAGATCTGTGCAACAAAAAAAATGCATTCAACATATGACACCTTTGATGGGACACTTTAGATCTGATTTTAAAGCCAACTGTTCATGTCACCGATGTAATGAAAAAAAAAAAATCAAAGCATTCAAATTTTTAGAACCTAAAAACCAGAGTTCCCATTCACTTCTATTACACAAAAGAGCAGCCAGTACATTCTTCAACTCTTCTCTTTTTCCATTCAATGGAAAAAAAAAAGTTGATTATATTGGTTTGGAGTAACATGAAGTTGAGTACATGAGAAACTTTCTTTTTTGAGCAAAGTATACTCCACCACTTAAATGAGGTTAGTTAAGACTTTTGTCTCGTAATGAGAACTTTCTTATAAAGGTCTCATAATAACCAAGACTGCATTTATTTGATCCAAGTTGCATTACACATTATACAAATTTCACATTACTATATAAAAATAGTTTTATAATTTATTTTATAATTTCTATCATATTATTTTTATTATGCTATGCTATTGATATATTGTTGTGCTACTTAACGTGAAAACTGTGATCCCCTCCCCCCCCAAAGAAGAGCATTTATTGAAAATAGTAAACTTTTGTAAGTTTAATGTATCTTTGCTGAATAACCATTAATTTCTTTAAAAATAAATAAATAATTACCAACCCAAAACAGCTTTACATACCCCCAGGCAATATAGGGTTCTGCAATTCGGAGCATGTTGATGGAGGCCTTGTTCAGTTTAACAAAGACACCGTTGAAGATCTGGCGGAGACGGAGCAGCTGAAGCACCTTGCGGACTTTGGGGCTGACACCATTGATACTGAGGACACACAAGGTATTTCATCAACAACTTTCATTACATCTACAACAACCATTCATACTTGGTGGTGGTTTCAGAGGATTTGGCTTATTTTCAAGAGGAATCACCATGGTCGATAAGACGGGGAAAAAAGAGCAACATCATTAACCACAATTGGTGACATCTGCCTACAGCATGGCAGATAAATAAAAACAGCATTTGAAAGTGGAATATTTACCCTCTGATCCTGACGACAAAA
This sequence comes from Sinocyclocheilus grahami, assembly GCF_001515645.1. Taxonomy (NCBI): domain Eukaryota; kingdom Metazoa; phylum Chordata; class Actinopteri; order Cypriniformes; family Cyprinidae; genus Sinocyclocheilus; species Sinocyclocheilus grahami. The sequence continues at coordinate 255,392 of NW_015505585.1, read as the reverse complement.
GCAAGCTTGGGCTCAGCTGGGACGTAGTAGTTGCCGGCCTTGCGAGCCATTCTGCTCATGCGGATTTCACGCCTGTACATCTGTCTATATTCCTTGTGGTAAGCTTCAGCTCTCTTGAAGATGAGCTTCCTGGTGACTTTGCGGGCCTATGGGCATGAGAAGAAACACATGCTCAATTTTGGCTCTACGTTTTTCAACATATTATCTTGACCTCTCTTTAGAAACGACAAAGTAAACAGGTGAAGTCTGAACCACCAACCTTCTTGTCAGCTACCGCCTTCTTCAGACGCACAGCCTTAATGACAGCGAAACGCTGTCGCCTCTTCAAGAGGCTTTCAGGGACTGAGGGAACCTTCTTCTTTCTGACGAGAAGTCAAAAATTTGCACATTTGTCATTTTCTTGGTATCCACGTTAGGCCTGCAGACCAGGCTATGACAACTGTCACATTAAAAGAAGCAGACTATGTATAAACTACACAACCAAGATATATATTATACAGAGTATATAACAGCATAACCTTAAGACTACTACTTGTACTAATAAGAACAGTGCTAGCGTGTAGCACAGCATCATGTCATGTCAATAAGCAAATGTTGGCTCGAATAAGACCATTTCACAACCAAATACCATATTTTGGTATTTACGTACAGAAATACTAATTCGGACACGTTTTAATGTCGTTACATGAACCGTTTTTTCACACGTTGCTAAACCGATTCAGCCCAGGCAGACTACACGACGTTCACAACAAATTTATTGATTCATCATTCCCCGCTGCTCCCAATTTGCCCACCATAATGCTTAAATATACACACATTGCTCACTTAGACTACAAACAATATTGTATGAGCAATATTTCGACCGATGGGACAAGATTTAAATAGCACGGTCTCCAACTTACGTTTCATCCGCCATTATCCCTACAGTAAAAGAGGCTTCTGCGCATGCGCGGTGGCGTCTTATAAAGGAGGTCCTTCAGACTTCCGGTTAACTATTAGGTCTCTAGGTCTATTGCCTGCATTTTAAGAATAATACGAGTATTTAATTTGTATTTTTAAGTGACTTTCTGGTTGCGCTGATATTGTATTCTCAAAATTCATTGTGTTGAGTTGTAGACAGTCTGGAAACAGTGCATTAGATATGACGCACACGCGGTGACTGCTTTGCATACCAGGCGGACACAAACACGCGTGGAAAGTTATGAAGTCAAGTGAGTTCGATCCGGTTCGGTCATATTTAAAGAGCTAGAGAGCCACAGAAATACACTGTTATGGGCATCCTGGAGTGAAAGCCGAGGGATCCAGGGTGTTTGTTTTGAGCACATTTGCGGTTTGATTTCTTTCTTTGCTGTTGGGACTGAACGTCGTTCTTATTAGTTTAATTTGGCGAGTGGAATCACAGAGGCGCGTATATCATGAATATCGTAACTGAATTATTCGTAGTCACTTTTAAAATAATATGGTCGTTTTTACTGGCCGGTGCTAGGTGGTTCATTCCTCCGCGGGAAAAGTGTGTGGAGGGCCAAGTGTGTGTAATAACCGGAGCTGGAAGCGGTCTCGGGCGACTCTTTGCGCTGGAGTTTGCCCGGAGACGAGCGACCCTTGTGCTGTGGGACATCAACCGACAGAATAACGAAGAGACCGCAGAGATGGTGCGTGAAATCTACCGAGAAACTGGTGAGTTTAATAGTAAACGACCCTTTCCCCCTATTGTTAGTCTTTCACAAAACATTTTTTTTGTAATACTGTACAATAAAGTCCCAAATAGTTTATGCTTATTGTTATGCTGCAAAACATGTTACAGTACTTGTCTTTGTTAACGTTACTTAATAACATGCAACTGGTTCTTGCTAGTTAGTGTTAGCTCGTGTCCATTAAATAATAACGATACAACTTTTGATTTTAATAATGTATTTGTAAATGCTTACATTAATTTTAAGAAAGATTGAGTGCTTTAGAAGTATTTGTCATTGTTGGGTCCTGTCAACTAATACAGTTAACAAATGAAACCTTATTGTAAAGTGTTAAGAATATAGCCTACTTTTTTTCTTAACCCGTTTAATCCCAGGTTTTCCCAGGAAAGTAAACACGTGTATTTTATAACTAGATTGAAAGTTTTTAAAGACATTGTGAAAGTATATGTGTTTTTTTTTTAATGACAACTGATGGGAATTTACAGAGTTTTTCCTCAGGTGGTCAGTTAAGACTGAATAGAAGGTTAACAATGTTGTACCTTTTGTTTTTAGTTGGCAATTCTGAGTTAAGTACATCAACAACCCTTTTCAGGCCCTTCAAAATCAAAATGTAATTGCTGCTGGGATTAAATGGGATAAAACAGATTTTAAACGGGTAAAATTGTGCAATACTCTATTTTTACGTAATCTATCTTTTTCTTTTTACAGGGTCTTTGGATCGTGTTCAAGAGTTGTCTCTGTTTCAGCCAAAAGTGTACACATATGTTTGCGACGTCAGTAAACGCGAGAGTGTGTATTCAACTGCAGAGAAGGTGCGCAATGAGGTGGGCAACATCGACCTGTTGATCAATAATGCTGGAGTTGTCTCAGGTCGTCATCTTCTCGAGTGCCCGGATGAGCTTATCGAAAGAACTATGATGGTCAACTGCCATGCTCACTTCTGGGTCAGTATATGGCTTTGATCATGTCACGTTTTGCACAGTCTTCTCTTTTCACGCTTGATATCTTATGTTCATCTTCTGATTCTGTATATGTTTATATTCACAGACTGCAAAGGCTTTCCTTCCCAAGATGCTTGAGCTGAATCACGGACACATTGTAACTGTAGCTAGCTCATTGGGCTTGTTCACCACTGCTGGTGTAGAGGTAAGAAGTTCTCACTTTTTCCATCTTCTATCTCGTATAATGTACAACAGTTTGTTACAAAGACACTTTTGCAGTTCAGGAAACATCACTTTTCTCCTCTTTATTGTAGGACTACTGTGCGAGCAAGTTCGGAGCCATAGGCTTCCATGAGTCCTTGAGCCATGAACTGAAAGCAGCTGATAAGGATGGAATAAAGATGACGCTTGTCTGTCCTTTTTTAGTTGACACTGGCATGTTCAAAGGCTGCAAAATTAGGTTTGTGGTTCTTACAGCATGTCCTTAATTTTAATTCTGAAGACGAGATGTTCTAATTTTGATTAATTGTTCTCTTTCAATCTTTCATCTCTTTTAAACAGGAAAGAAATGGCTCCGTTGTTTCCACCGCTAAAGCCAGAGTACTGTGTCAAACAGGCCATGAGAGCCATACTAACAGACCAACCAATGATCTGCACGCCACGAGTCATGTACATGGTCACCTTCATGAAAACGTGAGTAAATATGTCAAATACTTAAATATTCTTGTTTTATTTAAGCTGTCTATTTATAATGGTCTTCATTCTCTCATATTTTGCAGTGTTTTGCCATTTGATGCCATTGTTACCATGTACAGATTTATCGGTGCTGATAAATGCATGTACCCATTTCTGGCTCAACGGAAGGAGTCCACAAACAACAATGAATCAAAGACTGGAATTTAACTGGTTCTGACTGAGCAATGCTGCAAAATTCTGTGTTAGTTCCTCTGGAATGCTGAAACTGTACATTGTTTTTTTAAGATGAATTTTTGCTGTCAACTTTGAGGTTGCAATAATTACAAATGTAGAACACTATGTAGCGATTAGCTTTAATAATGAAATGTTTGTTACTGTAAGGTTGCTTAAGGCCTGTCACCTATTTATATGTATTCACATTTTATTTGTCAAGTATTGTTGCTTTCTTCTCAACATTCCAAGACTTTGTCACTTTAGAGGTTTTATCCTCCTAATGACACTATGAAATGCACAATGTAATGAAAGTATTTCTTCTTGTTGCCTTTGTGGTCTTGATGTGTTGATTATTTGGACAACAACAATGATTAAAGCTAAATATTAACAGAAATTGCCCCAAGTGCTTATTGTAAAAAATAAACAGTCTTCAAATTAACCATGTACAGTTTCCTTTTCCCCTTAATGCTAAGTGGAGAAAAGGTGATTTGGTTTCTGTATAAATGTTCATGGCATGACAGTCATGGCAGATTTTCAAACAAGGAGGTTAAATCCATGCTTAAAATCCATCATCTGCATTTTCTCCGCTTTGAATGGTATACATCCCATTTATGCGTTCAACTGCAAGAAACATTCCAAAGCACTAAACCGCTATAATCTCAGTGATAATGTACCTTGTTAATAAATGATCCTTGACATTTGAAAGCACAGAGCTGCCCTATTAAAATAAGAATTGTACATTTACTTTCAAATATTTACGTTTAATAGTCCGGTGCGGATATGAGATGTCTATAAAACACATCTGAAAATATTATCATGTAACTGAACATGCATGAAAAGCTTTTTCAGAATGATGGGGCTTCTTAGGGAAAGGACGAGACTTGTTTTAAATGTGCATATGCTGAAAAAAAAAATTAATGCAGAGAAAACTTGAGATAAGAATTAAATGAACTTAATAAATGCTGATTTAAATGTCAGAAAATCAATTAGACCTACCATTAAACCTGTTTGAGATAAATAATATTAAATCTGTTTAACCAAATTTGGGATACTGGACAGCTTCCTTCAGTATGGAAACAAGCAATAATAGTACCCGTTCTTAAACCAGGGAAAGACCCATCAGATCCTTCTAGTTACAGATCAATTGCCTTCACTTCACATTTATGCAAAATCATACGAATGATCACAGAAAGAATAACATTCTTCCTGGAAAATAAAACTCTAATCTAAATATCAGAGTGGATTTCGTAGGGGTCGGAATACAATGGATTCTGTATTGTGCCTAGAGTCAGACATAAGGAAAGCACAGACCAACAAAGAAGTAGTAATAGCAGTCTTCTTTGATGTGGAGAAGGCATATGATATGCTCTGGAAAGAAGGATTATTGATCAAATTAAAATCATTAGGAATTAATGGTAGAACATATAATTGGGTTTTGGACTTTTTATTTAAGAGAAAAATACAAGTGAGGGTAGGTTATGAATATTCCAGAGTATACACGGCGGAGAATGGTACTCCACAAGGTAGCATGTGTAGTCTGTTATTATTCAACATAATGATGAATGATATTTTCTCTCAGGTTGAACAAAACGTAGGAAGATCTTTGTATGCAGATGACAGGGCTTTGTGGATTAGAGGCCGCAATATATCGTATGTCAATAAGAAAATGCAAGCTGCAATTGATGAAGTGGAAAAATGGACCAATAAATGGGGATTTAAATTATCTGTAGGAAAAATACAGGTTATTTGTTTTTCAAGGCGGCACAAAATCTCACCCCTTTCTTTGAATGTATATGGGCAACAACTGGAGCAAATAAAAGCTGTTAGGTTTCTTGGGGTTTGGTTTGATGAAAATTTAACAAGGAAAGTTAAAGCTGGATAAAATTAAGGACAAATGTAAAAAGGTCATCAACATACTTCGGTGTTTATCAGGACAGGAATGGGGAGCAAGTAGACCATCTCTACAAAACATATATTGGGCACTCATGAGATCTGTTCTTGATTATGGATGTATAGGATGTAAAACCTCAAGGAATTAGATGTATTGCAAGCTCAGGCCCTGAGAATCTGTAGTGGGGCATGCAAATCATCTCCGGTATCATCAATGCAGTTGGAAATGGGAGAAATGCCATTAAGAATTAGAAGATTAAAATTAATGATGGCATACTGGGTCAATCTCCACGGACAAAATGAAAAACATCCTGTCAAAAGTGTATTAAAAGAATGCTGGGAACAACAAGTTTCGGATGGCTAGGTGATGCTAAAGCAAGCAATATAGGATTACATCAATTACTGTACAGTAATACAGTATCAATTTCCTCTATTCCTCCCTGGTTATTCCCCTTGCCTTATTAAAATGTGTATCTGTTCATTAATTCCAATATTTGATTCCAATAGTAATTGTCTTATATATTCATTGTACATACAAGTCATTTATGCCCCCCATTAGTCCCATCGCCTACACTTAAAAATTAATGTATTGTATGAACTTTATGAAGTAGAGGATGTGACTACATTATGCAAAGCCTGATATGCAGAGTCTTTCCCTGCCCACTCACTTGCGGAAATACCAGTGACTGTAGGAGAGAAATATCAGACATCCTTATCAATGGAATGAGAAAATAAAGGAATCACTTTCAAATGCCTTAAAACAGATTATAAATGCATATGCTTGTTCCTGGCCAGAGGGAAAATGGGGATTTCTCTCATTAGTCCGATAGTCAAATCAGGAATGAACTCACAGAAGAAATTCGGGCTTTCTCTCTCTCTCTCTCTAGCTTTTTATTGAGGAATATACAGTATACTGATTATAACCAGTGTTGGGGAAAGTTACTTTTAAAAGTAATGCATTACGCAATATTGCGTTACTCCATAAAAAAGTAACTAATTACGTTACTCAGTTACTTTTTATGGAAAGTAATGCGTTACGTTACTTTTTAAATCTGGAAAGGGCTTGCTTGTTTATTTTTAAAATAAAAAAGTTATATTTTTGGCAAATATAAAAGCTTTTTCACACCAAAAATGAAATTAATAAGCCTCAGGCTGAAGGGAAAGGAAATTTACGTCCGTACAGTAGAATGCAGAAGAAGAAATTTCAACACACTTCAGCAATAAAAAAAAGACACAAATGTTTGTCTACGGTAATTTTTGCTTATTAGTACGGTTGAACTGGATCATCGAAGGTCAGAAGCAAAGACATTGGTTAATAGAATGGGATTAAATACATAAAGGATATTTGTGTTGTTTAACATTTAATTATTGCAGGTTTGCGTCCTATTCTGAGTTGCATTATTTTTATTCATTTTGAGGAATACTGAATCTGTTTTTTTTTTGTGAGTGAGATGAATTAATGCATATTCATATTTATTTTAGAACTACAGTAACATCTTCTGATTTCTCTCAACATGGGGACAGGAGAGCGGTCAATCAATAAATTGGAAAAAAAGTAACTTGCATTACTTATTTGAAAAAGTAACTCAGATATTCTCTTGTAAATTAAAAAGTAATGCGTTACTTTACTAGTTACTTGAAAAAAGTAATCTGATTACGTAACTCGCATTACTTGTAATGCGTTACCCCAACACTGATTATAACAGATAGGAAAGAAACATCTTTTCATGATTCCATGATTTTTTTCTCTCTTTAATGTTTAACAAGTGTTGAAATCACCAAAATTATATCTATGTACACTTCCTTCAGACAGATTATTAAGAAAGCTGCCAGTGTTACTCATGGCACGGCCTAACAAAAACCTGACAGTTTGTACACTGACAGGTCAGTGAATAAAAGCCAACAAGTGACGCCGGTCTGTGGATTAGATAACTCTACTTTCAGCCTAAATACCAATAAACAATAAAGGGCCCCTTGTACAAACTCAAACAGTATGCAGCTTATTCCTCATTAGAGATGACAGCATAAAAGAACGATTGGTTGTGTAGCAGCCATTGTAAGGTGTTTGTGATGTGCTTTCACTGGAATCTGTAGTAAAAATGATTAATTATGCACTGACAATTATTTTGCTTCACCAAGAATTCCTTTGAGAGAGATTTTAGTTCACATTTGACAAGTTATACATATATCTGAAATTCTAGCAATTTTACATTCTTTAGCTCTACATATAGCGTAACGTTAAGAAACACCTTATTTTCAGCTATGCTTTGTTATCATGAAAAAAATACTGTTAACTTTAGTCATGGCGTCACTGCCCTGTTATCTCAGTATTGTTGGTTTAGTAACTTAATAACAGTGAGCCATGAAAGGCCGACAGCTCCCCTGTGGGCTCCCCCAAATCTACAACTTCTGACTAAGAGGTTTAGCTTTGGCCTTGTTAACTTCCTTGAAATGAACAAGCATGAGAGATTACTGATAAACAGTCGATCCCGTTCCCTTTACCAGGAAATGACACCCACTCCCACAATGTTCATTTGGATGATGCCATTACATTGCTGTAATCACGTGACAGGCACATTTCAATGAGAGTAGATATCTCATGAGGAAGATCCTAAGGCATTCATACTCCAGTGGATTTTCGTCTGACGCAAGAGAAAATTCCAATGATTGTATTATTCGTCAGTCAGAGGACTTTGGAATCACATCTGTATAAACATTCCAGACTACTTTTTAATGATATGGCTCAATAGTATTAGTTTTGAACAGATGATTCACTGAAAAAACATACATTAAGACAGCTACACACCTCCGAGTCCATAAAAAAAGTAAGAATCATTCTTGATGACTAGTTTACCCCTGCTGATCACTTGTAACTACTGTTACAAGTTTTTGTGGCTTTATTCTGTACAATTGAATTAATAATAATAGGAAAATCATGATCTGGAATAACCTTTAGTCTTCCCAGTTAGTCATTCAGGCTCTATTTTACTGGCCTGCATTTCTCATTCAAAGCAATATAATATACATAGTAAAAATGTGCTACAACTATATTATGCTCTTACCATTTCATCGTTTGAACTTAATACTAATACCTTAATACTGTTAACACAATAAATGTTCTGATACCATTTTTAGAAATAATATTATTGTTCTAACAGAACTTGACCTAGTATCAAGACTTACATTACCGTTCAAGAGATTTTATTATTATTTTTATTAGAAATGAATACTTTTATTCAGCAGTTATCCATTAAATTGGTCAATAGTGACTTACATAGTTACTTTCTATTCACGGTTTTCAGAGACATATCAAGCACCAGTTTTTAAACATTGATAATAAGAAGAAGAAATGTTGCCCGAGCACCAAATCAGCATATTAGAATGATTTCTGAAGGATCATGTGACATTGAAGACTGTAAGTAATGGCTGCTGAAAATTCAGCTTTGCCATCACAGGAATACATTTATATATTTAAATGTATTAAAAAAGAAAACATTTAATAATGTTTCACAATATTACTGTTTTTACTGTATTTTTGACCAAATAAATGCAGCCTTGCATTAAAAATAATAATAATAATAATAAATAAAAAATCCAACCCTGAACAGTAGTTTAGTAGTTTGCTGCTTTGCCTGCAACAAACATGAATGTGAATGTAACGAATCTGTTTACATTACCGTGCTTCCCTCTAGCGGACAGATCAGCATTCAATCACAAACTAGCGTCAATGCTGGTGTTTGTAATTGTCATAATTGTCTTATATAAAACACACTGCTTGTATACCATCAGAGTCCGACCATTTTGAGGCTAAGTTCATTACTCAAACAATATTTGAAGTCCCACAATACACATTCGGAAAGTAGTCTAATTGAAATACATGACAGCTTTTCAAAATATATTACTTTAATAAGAACATTTCTTTTAAATAAAGTTAAATAAGGTTTTAACAAAACAATAAAGACAAACTTTACTTTTTCTAAGCTAACAGCATGGAAAAGTCGTCTTTTTAAAAGAACCTTTCCCAGCACAGTAGGATAAATCATTTAATCAAACAGACAATTTTAATATAACTAGATAAAGCTTCACATAAAAGATAAAGTGATTATGCTTAAAGTTACCTCATTGTAACTACACAAAATGGGGGTCTATCTATAAAACCAGTGCTTAAATCCTAACCCATAAAGCATCTGTGTAATTCCAAATAACCTTTAAGATGTTATGATCAACACCCTGCATTAAATCTGTACATATCCGTAAATATGACATTCATACACCACACCCAGCTATATTTTCAACTTAAAATGGCTTACGTTTTAAAATAAACTATGGTTTTAAATTATATGTAAAAATACGCCCTGTTCGAATTTCACAGTGCATAACCTAGCAAGGCAAAGATAGACATCTGTCTCTGCTTTTGATGATCGATCCATTACAGTAGCTGGGTTTCTGATTTGCACTGACTTTCCTTTTATTCCAAACCCAAGTTATTACTGCACAATCGGTGCACAACCTTAGAGACTTATGAAAGAAAACAATACAACGTAAATCAAACATAACATAAAAATAAAAAATAAAAAAAAAGCTCCACATCTTGCTTCCATCAAAATATACTTGCCGGGTGGGTTACATTCCTGCAGTTTTTATGCACTTTTTCCAGTCAGCAGAAGTGTACACCTAATCCACACATAAATCACCATCCCAGGGTCTGCGGGTTCAGTCTTAACCCAAAAGATTGTATCATAAAGTACTTGATGTACCTGGAAAAGTCTGTTTATATATCAAAATTGTGAGGATACTACTAGCATGTATCAACTAAAAAAAAAAAAAAAAAAAAAGAAGACATGATTTTAGCATAGAGAGAGAGAGCAAAGCAAACAATGTGATCTGAACTTTGGTCAGACACTAAAATAACTCACATGAAAAGTAGTTCTATTGAAGATAACGGGATACACTCACCATGATACCACCACTTAGTTTTCTTTGGATTCTTATTACATGTCTTTACATAAAAGGAGTTATCTGGAGGGCGTTGCTGAAAAGCAAACAATTCATTAGACAACCGTAATTAATTCAATTATTAACCTTTCCCAATTTGGTTAATCAAAAGGTTAAATGTACCTTTTCTTTGCAGCTTGACAGCATGCTAATAATGCTTAAACACACAGATTGCACAGACAGAGCTGGTGACCAGTCCTCCGTTAAAATAGATAAACAGATGTGACCGTTACTATAGACGTGCGGATGGATGGGTATATTCTCTCCAGTGAACATTACCTAGAAACAATATATATTAGCAACAAGCATTCAGCTTTGACACATAGATAAAAACACCAACATATTATAAAAGATTCACAGTTTACCTGAGGTGAATCAAAAGGATATCGACCACTGAATTTGAAGAGGAGCTGAAACTTCTCTCCTTCATAGAGAGTACCTGGAGCACCTTCCATATCTATAAACCACCTGGACAAACACAAAGGTGTATTTATGAGAATACAATCATTGTTCCTTGCTTTGACTCAAATAAATTAACCCATTAAGTGCAGAAACTTAAATAGTTTAAAGAGTTATTTTACCCAGAAATTAAAATTCATCATTTACTCACCCTCATACCTTTCCAAAACCATGAGACTATCGTTCATCTTCATAACACAATTGAAGCTATTTTAATGAAACTTGAGAAATTTCATTGAAGGTCCATTCTACCAAGATTTTGATGATTCAAAACATTTATTAAAACATGCATGTTTAAACATTTGTTTACCTTTTTTATGTGCTCCGTGTATGTCAATCAATATTTATATGTGAATAAAAGCAATCATGTCTCTTCAGAAGACGTGGATCAAACCACTAAGTTAATATTGGTAACACAATCTCTTTATAAACTTCTTCACTAGTCAACGTTTTGGTTACATGGACCGAAATCTCTCAGGTTTCATTAAAATATCTTCATTCGTGTTTCAATGATGAATTAAAGCAGAGGTGGGCAAACTACGGCCCGCCGAGAGTTTTCATCCGGCCCATGAGGAGGTGGTCCAAAATGGCTAATTTGATGCAATGTCAGTAAAATCCAATAGATAGCGCTGTAGCCTGTAGTGCAGTATATAACCCCTGATTTACACTGCACGCGTCTGTTAAAGGGGTCATATGATGCGATTTAAATTTTTCCTTTCTCTTTGGAGTGTTACAAGCTCTTGGTGCATAAAGAAGATCTGTAAGGTTGCAAAGACTAAAGTCTCAAATCCAAAGAGATATTCTTTATAAAAGTTAAGAGTCAACCACACCTACCTAAAACGACTCGTTCTAACACGCCCCCACATGTCTACGACACGATGTGAGACGATTTGCATAACTCCACCCAAATGTTCACGCAAAGAATGGCGGCGTAACTTTTATTCTCGCTGTAGTATTGTTGCTGCCGCCATGTCGTGAAGGGTGGTTAAGTTGTATTTACAACACTGTTCCAGAACAGTTCAACCCAAATATTCAGATGTGTGCAGCGCATTTTATGGAGGACTGTTTCCTGATCCTGGAAAAGTAGACTACAATGCCAGCTGTTCTGACTCACAGACTGTAAGTAGGTTTTCATATTTAAACGATTTGCCACTGACGATTCAAACGCGAGTTTTGAGCAGTGTAGAGTAGCGCTTGTTGTTTGTCATTTCTCCGATCACAAATGCAGACATGGTTTTGTTTATGCGGCGCGATGCAATGAGTAAAAAGACAGTAGAAGTCATTATAATCTGTAATTATGTCCCCACTGGATGCAACGAATGCCTCGTTTATAATGGGTTTTAATGTTTTTGTCTCGTCACTCCGGCCGGACAGGGCATCACAGTATGGTAAGGGGAGTAACATTTCCATCACACGCTTGAGGTATTCGGCCAATCACAACGCACTGGACAGCTGGCCAATCAGAGCACACCTCGCTTTTCAGATCACTTTATAAAAATCGAGACATTTCAGAAAGGCGGGGCATAAAGGAGAAACAATAATGTACAGTATGTGGAAAATAATGTGTTTTTGAACACATTAATGAACAAATTTCATTACACCAAATACACAAAATAAATGTTATTTTTAGCAACATCATATGACCCTTTTAAGCCACTTTACGTATGCGTGACGTAAAAATCGTCATCCCATTTTTTGTGACCGCGGTCAGTAGGCTGACTACAAAAGCACCAACTGCGCATGTGCAGGTTGTGTGAATAAGCCCGTTGCTACTCTAACCTGTACAATCAATTCAATAAAACAATATAAAGACAGCCAGATGTGCATGTAACAGTTCGTAGTTCGGGAAGAAGGAGGTGGGAACCGGCGAACATTTAAACACTTTAGTAAAATAAACAAACACAAAATGAAAGTACAGCGGCACAAAATAAAATCCAGGCCTGGGGGGTATTCCAAAAAGTAGGTTATGTGACATACCCGGGTATGTTTGAGGATAAGCGAGCGGATAACCTCAGCTTTCGGTTCCAAAATCGGAGGTTACTTTCAGGCAAGGGTGTAACTTGGGTTTGAGAAGTGGGGGAAAATGTTTCGATTTGAATCCCATTTCCTGCATGTACATACATTTAGGGACTATGGTGATACAAAATCCAGGAAATAATTAAGTTGATTAATGATAAATTCTGCCAAAAAGAATAGTAGGCTACTAAACTATGTATAAGAAAAAGATGTCTTACTTTCTTTATTGTTTAATAGGGCCGATCGCCAAGACTTGAGAGAATAATTTTATAAAGTTGAAAATGTTCACCATTAATGTTTTGAATAATGTTTAAATAATGTGAGAATTTCCACTGTTAAACAAACTTTTATTTCAAACCAACCGCTGTACCTGAAAATATAAAATAAATCACTTGTTGCACAGGACAGAATGTTCTACATCAGTGGTTCCCAGACTTTTTAGAGTGGAGTACCCCCTGAGGCATTTCTGCTTAGGCCTACCCCCTATCGTCCACTTAGGGTTAGGGTTAGGTTAGGCCTACGGCGTAGGTCCGACACAGAAGTATAAATCAGCCTTTAGACTGTTCCTTTTCCATTAAAGGACCCTATTTGCCCCCTAAATTGACTTTCCAATGCATTTTTTATCTTTATAAATAGAAAATGTTTTAATATGTTTTAAAAAAATGTTCAATAGATTAATATGAAATGATAAAAAAGTGAAAAAAGATTTTTAAATACTAAAACCGCCAGTAGGTGGCGGTAAGTCACTGTCTAATGCGTGAGTCATCGAGTCATTTGTTCATTCAGTAACTAAGCAAGTGGCTGTATTTATAAATGAATCATTGAATCAATGACTTTCATGAACGATTCGCACGAAACACCGCAAAACTCAGCATTTTGTTCGCTCTGTCGCCTCACGTAACCAAGTTTAGGAACCACTGTTCTACAAAGCTCATCGGACTGAAAAGCGAGGTGTGCTGTGATTGGCCAGCTATCCAGTGCGTTGTGATTGGCCGAATGTTTTAAGCGTGTGACGGAAATGTTACTACCATACTGTGATGATGCCCTGTCCGGCCGGAGCGACGAGGCAAAAACAGAGTGGGGGTTCAATCTTCAACTGGCTGGCAGGAGCTGGCACTGAGTGAGCGGAGGCCGGGGGATAAAGTGAGGAACGGCCAGAGGGCTGGAATGAGCGGAGGTCGCGGATTCGACGAAGCAGCGTCCAGCGGGCCTGCAGCAACCAAATGTGACGACTCCGGGCTGGACTCCGCTTCTCCACGGTGAAAGCCGATCCGGCGATCCACAGCGCAAAGTTGTAGTATTTCCTCAGCGACCAGCACGGATCAGCTCCAGGCATGACAAAGCAGATATCGTCCTCTTTTGGAAGGCCAAACAAAGTAGTTTCACTTTCACTACGAAGCACACAGTGCCTTCACGACATGGCGGCGACGACAATACTACAGCGAGAATAAAAGTTACACCTTTCTTTGCGTGAACATTTGGGCGGCGTTATGCAAATCTTCCCACATAGTAACGTAGACATGTGGGGGCGTGTTAGAACGAGCCGTTTTAGGTAGGCGTGGCTGACGCTTAATTTTTATAACGAATATCTCTTTGTATTCGAGACTTTAGTCTTTGCAACTTTACAGATCTTCTTTATGAACCAAGAGCTTGTAACACTCCAAAGAGAAAGGAAAAATTGAAATCGCATCATATGACCATTATGCTCTGTAGACCTTCCAGTAGGAGAACAAATGCCAGTGTTAGGCTATCCTCCTGCTCACGTCACAGGCACTGTAATTTTGTGGGGAAAACATGGAAATAATTTTTCGTTATATCTGGCAAAGATTACGTTTTCCACACATATTTTTATGACAATGGATATAGTTATTTTCTGGATTATAAATCACGTTTTAATCATCTGAAACGTGCTGCGATTTCCAAGGCGACTTATTTAAAGCAATCAAATCATAGCCCAACACTGGCATCTGTTCTCCTACTGGAAGGTCTACAGAGCATAAAGCATTTTAAAAATATTTAGGTTGGGTGTGTTAATAAATGTTTATAGTGAATGCCACTATAACTTGTGTTTGTTTTTACTTATATTTTTGTTCCTTTTTCTGTTCTAAACACTGCTAAATTTACAGGATTTTTTTTGTGGAGTGAGGGGAATATATACATGTTTCTAATGTTTGTAAATGTTTCGTTTATTTTACATGATTTATGAATGAAATGATAAAATGTGTCATACATCAATCGACTTGTACACCGATGCAACTTATCTATGTCATAAAGTGCTCATAAAAAATAAGGCAGATGGTAGAAGAATATAACTGCCATGTATGTACAAGTATGCATACAGTATACAGTAGTGGCCAATTTAATAATAAAAAAAGCTTAATTTGTCATACACATAACTATCCCCTAACCCCTCACTTGGTGTGGAAAACTTGATGTGGCCCTCAAAATCAAAAAGTTTGCCCACCCCTGAATTAAAGTCTCATGAGTTTACAACAACATAAGTGTGAGTAAATGAAACCGAAGAAGTACTTTTGTACTCAAAAGTGGAGGAAGATAAACCTGGGCTTGAAAGGGCGGGGTTTAAGATGATTACATTTTTGGAAAAGTCCGCATACTTTATCAATTCTGTCATTTTCACTGGAAGATCCAGTTGACATACTGATTAAACATTATGAGGTCAAAACATTTAAAAATGTGTATGGACGAATTGTTCAAATCTATTAAAGTTACATGTATTTAGAAAATGTATGCATTTTCATTTCATGCTAACTTTAAGGAAAGGTTGCAGGTTGTCAAAATATAATCCAGCCTCAACTGCTCGATCTTACATCTTTACACCTTTCACAACTTACTCAGTGATTGTGTTCTGCACACTTCTCTCATTCAGTGTCATTCCAGGAGGTGGATCACTTTGCAATGCCAACAATTCCTTTTGTAATCGCTTCTGGAAAGCGAAAATAAGTTGATTTAATTGATAACTCAGTAAAAACAGGACAGCCCTTACATCATTCTAAACCACTAATCCACCATTTTAATACAAAGTGTATGATTTTAAACACTTCACCTTAATTAAACCAAAAAAAATAGTGTACGAAAAGTACTGAAAATACAACTAGCAAGCAGATTGCTAACAGCAAGCTAGTCAAACAAACGAGTTGCACTAATATAGAAGCTAGCGATTAGGCACCATTACAATTATTTACAGCTCCGGAAGAACTCTGCTTCATAATTCCCGTTTCACATCGCTTTCATAAGGATCGTCTTCCACCGCCACAACCGTATGTGATGTGACAGCACAGAGTTTGTTGGGTTGTCAGACTGACTGAACGTTAGCTTACAAAGTAAACAAATGTGCGTACAAATGAAACAGCTTACTCTCCTGGGTTCAGACCAGTACTGGCAGGGACACTGGACGACACCCAGTACGTATTACAGCTATGTGTGAAAAATAGTTTATATTGTTATTTGAAAATAGTTGCTTGAGTAGCCTATGTAGGGAGACACTCACCTGCATAGACGCCATGATGGAAAGCCACTGTAGAAAGGCGATTGGCCGAATGACGTCTGATAAGGGTTTTTCACGGAACCGCAATGCAACAACAGTTTGCAACAATGTTTAGGGGAGGTACTACAGGTGAACATGCTGAAATCCTTTATATAAGCCAAAATAGTCTAAAGATCCTCCTTTTTACGTAAGAAAATACGATACAACTATAGAGTAACGTTTTGTGCAAACCCGAATTAGGCATTTAAATAGGGAGACTGCGCTTGTTGCTACACTTTTTAGTCCAGTAAATATTGCTCAGGGTGGGTTTTTTTAAAGTAAATTTCATGTAGGCACATACCTTGAATGAATTGTACATTTCCTCTGTTATAGCAGAAGAAAGATAAAAGCACTTTTGTGACAATGTGCCCCGCTATATTGGATAAATAAGTTGTCACAGTGAAGTCTGCCAGTTAACACTTTCAGCTAAATGTGAACAGCAGAAAGACAAAAACGTTAAAGGAAACATTCAAAAGCATCACACCATTGTAGTGACCAATAATAAATTGTTTATTTAAAATATTGAATGTTTTAAAGGGGTCATATGATGCGATTTCAAGTTTTTCTTTCTCTTTGGAGTGTTACAAGCTGATTGTGCATAGATAAGATCCCTGAAGTTGCAAAGACTAAAGTCTCAAAACCAAAGAGATATTCTTTATCAAAGTTAAGACTCTGCCACGCCCCCCTAAAACGGCTCGTTCTAACACGCCCCCACATATCTACCTCACTATGTGGAAATATTAGCATAATGCCGCCCAAATGTGCACGCAAAGAAAGAAGGCGTGGTTTCAGTACCCGCAGTTAGTGTTGAAGCAGCCATGTCAGGGAGACGCTGTGTTTCTAGGCGAAAGCAAAAGCACTTAATTGGCCTTCCAGAAGTAGATGCATTTAGGAATCTTTAAGATTACTTACAACAGAACAGCAATGCATTTTATGGACGACCGTTTCGTGAACCTAGGAGAGGAGGTAATTCTGACTTTGCTATGACAATCTGGCGCTTCTGAATCAGCTACTGTTTTGTTATTAGTTTAAGTATTTGCTATTGACTGTTCAAATGCTGAGTTTTGCGCATCATGTGTGTGTGTGTGTGTTTGTGTGTGTGTGTGTGAGCGAGCGAGAGACAGAGCGAGAGAGAGCGCGCTCGCGAGAGAGAGACAGAGCGAGAGAGAGGGAGAGAGAGGGAGAGGGGGTCACATCAATGTGGAGTCAGCTGTCTTAACCGTGGCTTGTGTACTGCAAACACATACCAGCTTCATCACTGTGTCTGTCACGCGACTCTGTTCCCCTTTCGGGCTCTGTCTTTACATTTGTTTTGAAAGATGAAGCTCGCGATTATGGTAAGGGGCGTTACATTTCCAACGAGTGCTTGCGGTGTTCGGCCAATCACAATGCACTGGGTCAGCTGGCCAATCAGAGCAGACTGCGCTTGTCGGAAGGAGGGAATTTGTAGAAAACGAAGCGTTTGAGAGAGGCGGGGCATAGAGGACCTACAATAATGTACAGTATTTGAAAAATAATCATATGACCCCTTTAATGTAATATTGTTATATAATATTTTATACATTTAAATGTATTATATATCAATAAATTGTATATTTAGATGTTTTCTTAAAGTTTGATAATTCCTCATTTATATCTGCAGGATATTCCTTTAATAGCATAGTAAACCTAGCTAGAAATATCCCTTGGTGTCATTAACTTTCAAAAATGCAAAAAGATGCATGGAGAACAGAAGAAATATTCAATTTAAACTGTTAATTTGGGGGTCTTCTTTTTAGGATTTTGTGCCCAATAAGTGAAGTCACTGTTTGATTTAAAGTGACAGTTCACTCAAAAATTTAAATTTTGTCATCATTTACTGACTCAAGTTGTTCCAAACCTGTAGGATTTTCGTTCTCATGTTAAACATAAAATAAGATATTTTGAAGAATGTGGGTAGCCAAATATTTGATGGCCCCTACTGACTTTCATACTATGGAAAAACAATAAGAAAAAAAAAAGGGGGGGGGGGGGGGGGGGGTCTGAAAAACAGCCAG
>NW_015505585.1:70026-236799 GCF_001515645.1 Sinocyclocheilus grahami | reverse complement strand
GGGGGTTGTCAATACACACAAGTCAGCGGGGACCAGAAACTTTTTGGTTGCCCACATTCTTCAAAATATCTTCTTTTGTGTTCCATAGAAGAAATAAATTCATACAGGTATGGAATAACTTGAGCGAGTAAATGATAACAGAATTTTTATTTTGGGTGAACTGCCCCAGAGTTACGTGCACATATGTACTCCACAAAGCAGAAAGAAATAAACAAAATATTTTCAAGAACAACTGATTTTATTCATTAAACAACTGATAAATGACTACTGTGGACAATTACAAGACTTATGTCTGATGAATCCACATGCAGAAAAGGCATAAATCTATTTCAACTGAATTTTGAACTTGTTAACATAAACAGATACATTATAAAATTACATCTGTCTGGTTGACTCTAGTCATTAAAATATGGGAGCATCACTTCAGGCATCTTTATTTTGCAACACAGAAATTATCAAGTTAATACTGGGTCAAAGATTAAAACAATAAAAAGTGAAATAAAAATAACTTAAGATATCCACTAATTGTAAAAAAAAATTCATTTTAAATATAAAAAAATGAACAAAAACAGTTATACTTCTAAGTCAGCACAGCATATCTCTGTTTGCAAACGTAAAAGTATGAAACCAATAAAATAAACCAGTAATATTTTGCTTTTCATATTTATTCTGCATCCAGAAGTGTATATGAGCGCTTCATTTTTTTGTTTAACAATCTAGAAAGTTTGCAGCCATCAGAAGCTCCAGAGCTATTTCTGGGGCAATAGGAAATTCTGGGATTTCTGTTGAACTATTAGTATAGCGGACTTTATATGTAAAGTACATGCACACTTTAGAAAGAACGTGAGATGGGATCTCTCGAAAGTTGACCTCATTTGTTTCATTCTCAGCAAACTGGCCTGAAAACAGACAAAACAATGTTACTCTCACTTTTATGCTTTATCAAGATAAACATAAATAAAGAAAAAAATACCCAATTACAATACAAGGATCCTACAGTAGCAATGCAGGAAAACAACAATACATAAAAAAATACATAACACCTAATAAACAATGCAGCACTAATAATTTAAACTCTAACAGATAGATAGATAGATAGATAGATAGATAGATAGATAGATGGATAGATGGATAGATGTATTTTAAATTAACATAATCCACTGTTATTCGTTCCTTTTTTAACAAATACTCACCAGGACCACTAAGCATAGCTTTGATTGTTCCAGATGTAAGAGCATGTTCTCTCTTCACAATAAACTCATGGCCATCAGAGGAGATCAATTTCACGTACATGGCATCTGGCCCTTCACAGCCACCATAGGTTTTTTCTTCTCCATCTAAAATGTATTAACTCGATCATACCCTCAAACCACCAACATAACATCATGCAGAAAAAAAAACAGTATTATATCCCTTAATCTAAGAAATGTATTTTTAAAAGTCCCATTTGGTTTACTCTCCCAATAACACAAACTGACTAGGTCCAGGATAAGTAGTTAATTAATTTGTTTACAAAAACTTAAAAATGTCTTACCCATTCTTACTGCTTTCCCTTTTCAGTCTCTGAAATATTAAGAAAGAAATGAACCGTTTTAAATTAACAGAAATTAACCCCACACAAATATAATGCAGCAGCGTATAATGCAAATTTTTTTTTATTTTTTATTTTTTTTTAAGAAATAAATATTGACTGACATTTGGCACAAGAATAAAATTAGCTCCACTAGTCCTGTGGGAGTCTGGTCCATGCATGCAGTACAATAATTCATTACCTTCCCAGTTAGCTCAAGCACAGCGTACAAATCGCATTTTTCAACAAACATTCCAGTACACAGCACTCGCACGAATCAAGACTAAATAGTCATAATTAAATAAACAATATAATGTTTCAACTCACTAAGAATAAGATCGAGCTGGTGGTCCGGGCAGTTTTTTCAGTTTTCTCTCCGATAAGCTTCTGGGAACTGCTTCTTCTGTTGTCACTGCCGACAACAGGAAACAGTTGTCGGGCAGAGAATCAATGCACTTCCGTTATAGATATTACAAACGAAGAGTCCTCCTCAATATGCTTTAATAATTAATGACACATCAGAATTGTGTGTTTTCGGTTGAAGTGTCTTTAAAGTGTAATGTGTAAGATATATACTTCTTTACACCTGTGATGTTTTTTGTGCAGTCTATAATCAGATGGACTAACGTTACATGTGTGCTCGCAGACCAAATTGCTTCCGGCGGTTAGTCGTCTTGCTGTCTGAGGAAGTAGGAAAACGCCACATGATAACATGTATCAAATTGGGATTTTACAGGGGTTTCGGCGTCTGTCAAAAAACCAGCAACAGATCAGAAATCTCCAAGTCGCTGTTCGTCCGATATTACACAGCAATGGGAATATTTGCCACACTCATGCTGCGGTTTTAAGGAGGCAGGATCATTTGCTGCATGAGATGCGAAGGTCATTTTTAAAAGCCCGTGCAAAAAAGGTAGCCTACCTAGTAGAAGACTAGCAAATATGCAATAACTGGACAAAAAAGCCGGTTGTTATTTCTTTTATGTTTTCATCATTTGAATGAGCAGAGAAGAGTCCAACCAGATCCACAGATCCGGTCCAAAAACATAAAATACCTTTATTATTTAATTTTATTTATTTATTTGAGCAATTTGTAATATACAATAATAAAAATAAAATAATTGAAATAGGCCTGTCCTGCAGAAACATATCAAAAGAAAATGTAAAAATATTTCAAATGTAAACGTAAGAAAATGTAAGTATAGGCTATTTAAAATATATTTAGATCCACAGGATCTAATTAGGTGCTATTTTCAGAAATGATTATGACATATTTATAGTGCTCGAACAGCTCAACAGTTACAGCTTTTAAAAATGCACTTTATGTTTTCAAAATACATGAATTTTATTAATGTAATGTTTTATTAGTGCATTCATTTTATTCTAAAAAAAAAACATCTATATTTAACTGAGAAGTGGGTTTTGTATCTCAGTGTTCAGAAGTGCTACTCTTAATAGATTTGTATCTCCGTAGGTCCAACCATATTGTGCTGTTAGATGGTATACAGTCCAGCCCAAAGATGGAGAATTGATCTACACAGGCAACCTGGGAAAAGCTGTCCTTGGTAAATTACCTGGCTTAAAGAACATGCAGCATTTATACCTGTAAAACACCACATAAACTACCAAACAGACACAATTATCAAACGCTGAGGTGAATTTCTCTGCATTAGACCTCTAAAATAATCTAACGAGTTAAATCTGCTCTTTTGTTGTAGGTGTGAAGTTTTTCTCCTACTCCAGCAGCATGTTTAGTCTCTGTGTGATGCCATATGTCCTCCTGAAAACAGGCATAGGTGTAAACAGCTTGGCACTGCAAGTGGCGTTTTGTGGCATTATAGGTTTCTTCACATTTCTGACTCCTGTTCTCCTCCACTTGATCACCAAAGGTTATGTAGTACGCCTGTACCACAACAAGGAGACAGACATGTACACGGCCATCACTTACAGCGCCCTTCTAATGGAGAAACAGACTGTGTTCCATCAGAGGGATGTCGTTATCCCTGATGTCAGTCGGATGTTCACCAGTTTTTATGCCAAGAAACGCTCACTGCTGGTCAACCCAATGCTTTTTCCTCTGCCCCACGACTATAACCACCTCATGGGTTATGACCAGCCCTTTTCTTTTGACACAGATGACCTGAACAAACCAGATAAAAGTTAACTTGTCCAAGCTAAGTCTGTCCAGTGCTGGTGGGCAACCAAGATGTCTACTAGGAATTTCTTTTCATCATTTCAATGGACTGTTGTAATGTATTACGTATTGACAGGCTGGTATGTCATCCAGTATAGTTGTGATGCAGAAACTTGTACGAGAGTGTAAATAAATGAGAAGTCATATTTAACATTTGCACTCCCTGTCTGAATTCCCTGCTTGTTGCATTATTCTACATCTTTCATCGTCTAACTTCTGTTTTCTTGTACTTCCTTATTCTCACACTATTTTTTATAGAGGTACAGCCTGTGACCTTTCTATCTAAAGGGGAAGTTAAGTGCACGGCATTACTGTGACACATTATAATAATTTCAGATAAGTAATATCTGTTAGCCTACGAGATTTATTCACAAAAACATGACAGTTATGTTTTTGTACACTTCAGTTTTTCTTTTATATATTGTAGCATTGCCTCGTGTGTCTTCTGCCTTTGCAGAGAGAAGATTATTCTGCTCCTCAGAGCATAGTAGCATTTGGTACAGCTATGAAGGTGAGTTGAATAACATTTTTGTTAATGTGCTGTTATTCTTAACTCTAATTACTAAATTATTCTGTTTGATTTATTCAAAGCCTGTATTAGTATTTGACATTTTCAACTGACTCAGTGGTTTAAATCATTATCAGCAAAAGAAAGATGTGTTCACAGATGTTTACATAGAGAAACATTTCTAACAAGACTATTACTTATAACTAATTTGACTAATAATTGGTTATTTAGATTGTCTCCTTGGAATACAGAGCCCCTAAACAGAAATGGTGATGCAAAAAATATGAGATGGGTGGGATTATTTAAATGCTTTTGGATTTAAATGCAAGAGTATTGCATTCTCATGAAAAACTTGCCGTTTGTTTGCTAAAGCATTGAAATATAGTTTTCCTCCCACATTCATTGTATTTCCTGCACAGATGTTTTGAGAGTGAATGCCAAGTTTCTCGAGGAAATGCAAAAGTTTTGTGAGAGAATGTAAAAACATTTTCCCCATTACCATTTCCTTTTTTAATCTTAAACCTATAAGCTACACATGTGTACTAGTTTTGCACAGTGATTGCTAGAAGGTATTTTTACTCTTTCCATAATTTTCTTTGCTCTCTCATTAATCAGGGCCATTGTATTACTTGTCAGTGACTGCTTCCCCCTGCTCTCAAGAAGTGACCCGTTACATTATGACTTATACAGTAATCCCAAGTAAGTTGATGGAAATCGAATAGGCCAACTCAAGAATCATTACATTATGTAATGCATATACATTATCAGGGTTCCCACTCTTTTTCAGTGATAATTTTCCAGAACTTCAAAGACTTTTCTAGGACATTTTTTATTTAATTATGGCGAGTATAAAAGACAAGGATCACACCCTAAAGTAATATATTCCTCTCTCCGGAGGTCTTTAAAAGTCCTACAGTTTATGACCATGACTATAATAACTATAATAAAGCTCTTAATTATACATTCCAACAAATGATTTTCAGAACCAATTTAAGTACCATAGCAAAAAATGTTAAACTATTTAACTAATTGAACACAAAAATAAATTACATGTGTTTAATATTAATGTTAATCATAATATTAAAGAAAATAATAAATTAGCAGGTATCCTTCAAATATAATTAAGCATTGCTTTAAAAAAAAAAGTCAAGTAAAAAGTTACATTGTCTCATTTTCTATGTGTTTTTCAGGACTGGAAAATTAGTCATCAATTTTCCAGATTTTCCAAGACACGTGGGAAGTGCATACAATGCATAGCAACTTGGAATAATGTTTGAGCTCGCTATTAAAACTGTATAATGCCATTTTTTTATATAGCCTTTGTAACTTTGAAACTTTTTGTTATTTAGTGTTCACAGTTGCTCGTTTCGGATATCATGCTCGTGTTTACGTCAAAGGTCAGCTCTGGTTTGAGTACACACAGCCATATATTCCTTGTGAGGATATCAAAATATGTTACATCATCAAAGGAGGTACTACATGAATATGTTTACTGCACTTTATCTTTTGTTGTAGCGATGAGTTTGTGGATATTGATAGAGTGCTTCCTTGTTTCAGAAACACTGCATGAAACCTGTCCATTTTATTTGAAAAGAAAAGGATTTTTCGCTACTCAGGTGAGATGTCTGTACCCATTTTATTATTTTATCAATTGTTCCTGTAGCTTTACTAGTATAACATGGCAATGCAGAGGTCATGTGCTTGTTTCCCTGTAAAAAAAAAAAAAGTAAATGCAGTGTTGGTTTGTGCTTGTTTCCCTGTAAAAAAAAATAAAAACGTAAATGCAGTGTTGGTTTGTGCTTGTTTCCCTGTAAAAAAAAAAAAGTAAATGCAGTGTTGGTTTGTGCTTGTTTCCCTGTAAAAAAAAAGTAAATGCAGTGTTGGGTTGTGCTTGTTTCCCTGTAAAAAAAATAAAAACGTAAATGCAGTGTTGGTTTGTGCTTGTTTCCCTGTAAAAAAAAAGTAAATGCAGTGTTGGGTTGTGCTTGTTTCCCTGTAAAAACAAAAGTAAATGCAGTGTTGGTTTGTGTGATCCTTTGGAAGCTATGGAACAAATTTTATTTTGTTTTCCTTCGCTGGGAGAATTTCAGATTGACTTGGATGTGAGCATTGTTGATGATGCTGAAAGAATGCTCACATTACGTTTTAACATAATTAGTACTAGTATTAGTAAAAAGTACTGGTAGAAAGAATGGCATTTTTCAACAGTTGGGAGGGCTGTAGGAAAAGAAAATCCCAGCAAAGGATCAGAGTCATTTCTTTATTTTATTTTATTTTATTTTATTTTATTTTATTTTATTTTATTTTATTTTATTTTATTTTATTTGTGTGATATGGGGGAAATGTTATATTTTCTATTCAGTTTCTTTAATAATATCATGATTATATCAATAAGTGATTGTGTCAGTCTGGACTGTTGTGCAGAATCATGATGTTGTTTTAGTTGTGAAAGTGTTAATACATTTTAATTTAAATGCAAATATCCTCTGAATTTACTGTTAAGATTTAAGTGACCAAACTTCTGTTTACCGGCACTTCTTTGTTCACATGCTTACAGGTACTTACAGGGAAAAAACATGATTCACGGTTCAGTCCAAAAGAGAAGTTTGGCAAGTTTTATTAGATTGTGATTAGTTCATATCCTAGCTTTCAGGAAGAAAAGCCATTAAACACGGAGAGATTTTGCCACTGTTTCATTAAATAAGAACAGCAATGATGCTTCTGTACCTTTCAGTTTTTATTTGCCATATGTTGGCATCGTCTTCTATGTCCCCGGCAGAGAAACAATTGGGTTGTTCCTCAGAAAGTGTTAGCATTTGGTACAGCTACAATGGTAAGATCAGTTTTTTTTCCCCTGAACATTTTGCTTATTCAGTTTAATCTGTTACCTCAGAACCTCAGGTGCCAGCAAAAGAGAAGTGATAAAAACTCAATGGATGTTTTATATATATATATATATATATAGTGCCCAGAACAATTATTTCTTAACAGAGGCTATTGCTAATTCAATTTATGTACTAATTACTGTTATGTTGACAAATGATGCTCATGAATCACCTCTCGTGGGCTTTGAATCTCTTTTCACGATTCTGTTTGATGCCATTGTTATGAAATTAAAAAAGCCAATGCTCTCTTCAATCAGGGCCATTATATTATCTGTCAGTGTCTGCATCCCCCTGCTCTCTAGGAATGTCTGAGTACAATTTAACGTGTACAGTAATTCCAAGTAAGTTTATGAAAGATGAATGCTCTATTTTGATTATGTTATGCATTGAATATAATGTATACTTTATGGACCTACCCATAGGACTCAAGCTTCGCTATTCACTACCTGCACAATATTTATTATAATAATTACATCTAATAAAAAGAATAATAATTATAATCGTATTGTATTTATAATAATTATAATTCCAATCAAATGTATTATTATTATTAATTCCTTTTTTAATTATTATTTATTTGACTTGATATTCCTTTAGTGTTCACGATCACACGTATTGGATTTCATGCTCTTATTTACTACAAAGATCAGCTGTGGTTGGATCACGTGCAGCCAGATGTTCCTTGTGAAGATATCAAATTATGTTACATCATCAAAGGAGGTACTACATATTAGACTGTTTTACTACATTAAAACAGAATGGTTCAGCTGTGTATTAATTTGTCTCACTGAGACCACATTCTTTGTTTTAGAAACGCTTCATGAAACCGTTCCAATTTATGTGAGAAAATATTATGGTCCTAAGGTGAGCAAATCTAACAGGTAAAAATATATAGAAAAATTCTGTCACAACACTTCATATATATATATATATATATATATATATATATTCTTGTCCAGAGATTTCATTACTAACACTAACCACCAAACTTAAAAAAAAGGCCAATGAAAATGTGATCCTTTGAAGCTATGAAATTAATTTGATTTTGTTTTCCTTTGCAGGGAGAGTATCAGATTTACTTGGATGTGAACATTGTCGATGATGCTGAAAGAATGCTGACATTACGTTTCAATATCACTATGCAAATTAAAAGTACTGATCGGAAGAATACAATTTTTCAACAGCTGGGAGGGCTATAGGACAAGAAAATCCTATTTTTAATTAGTAAGACAGTAAAGACAAGGATGCATTAAGCATTTAAAATATAACAAAGATTTCTATTTCATATAGCACAACTTTTTTCAATGATGATAGGACATTTTTATTGTGCTCCAAATCAGAATTTCAGAATGATTTCTGAAGGATCATGTGACACTGAATACTGGAGAAATTATGCTGAAAATTCAGCTTTGCTGTCACAGGAATAAATTACATTTTAAAATATATTAAAAAGAGTTATTTTATAAATATATTATAATATTTCATAATATTACAGTTTTTCCTGTATTTGTGATCAAAGAACAGATAATGATTTATCATTTGAATATTTCTTTAATAATTTCAAGTGATTGGCTCATTGTTGAGAGTCATGATATGGTTGTAGTTTGTGAAATGTCTATGAAACTGTAAATAAATAGCATTTAAGTGCAAACATCCACTGAATTTACTGTAAGATTTTATTTAGTGGCCAAACTTCTGTTTACTGGCACTTCTTTGTTCATATACTTACAGGGGCAAAAAACATGATTCACGGTTCAGTCCAAAAGAGAGGTTTGGCAATAATGCAGTGCATTGTCCTGTTGTTATTAGAATGTGATTTGTTCATAACCCAGCTTTCCAGAAGAAAAACCATTAAGATAAAGAGATTTTGCCACTGGTTTGTTTTATTAAATAAGAACAGCAATGATGCTTCTATACCTTTCAGCTTTTCTTTGCTATAAGGTGGCATTGTCTTCTATGTCCCCGGCAGAGAACAAGTATTTTGCTCCTCAGAAAGTTTTAGCATTTGGTACAGCTACAATGGTGAGATTAGTTGTTGTTGTTGTTAAATTTTTTTTATTCAACAATTTAATTATTCAGTTTAATCTGTTACCTCAGAACCTCAGGTGCCCGCAAAAGATAAGTGATACTTGTTTAAAAAAAAAAAAAGGATATTTTCTTTCTTTTTTTTTAAATAGATAAACTTCTGTTTACTGGCACTTCTTTGTTCATATACTTACAGGGGCAAAAAACATGATTCACGGTTCAGTCCAAAAGAGAGGTTTGGCAATAATGCAGTGCATTGTCCTGTTGTTATTAGAATGTGATTTGTTCATAACCCAGCTTTCCAGAAGAAAAACCATTAAGATAAAGAGATTTTGCCACTGGTTTGTTTTATTAAATAAGAACAGCAATGATGCTTCTATACCTTTCAGCTTTTCTTTGCTATAAGGTGGCATTGTCTTCTATGTCCCCGGCAGAGAACAAGTATTTTGCTCCTCAGAAAGTTTTAGCATTTGGTACAGCTACAATGGTGAGATTAGTTGTTGTTGTTGTTTAATTTTTTTTATTCAACAATTTAATTATTCAGTTTAATCTGTTACCTCAGAACCTCAGGTGCCCGCAAAAGATAAGTGATACTTGTTTAAAAAAAAAAAATGATATTTTCTTTCTTTTTTTTTAAATAGATCATTTAAAAATGCATAAATAATTTTTCCCAGAGCAATTCTTTCTTAAACGACTGTAATGCTATTTCTTTGACATGTAAGCCAATGCTCTCTTCAATCAAGGCCATTATATAGAGGGTATAAGTTTGAAACTATTCCAAAAGCTAAGATGCGTGCAAAAAATATGACAAGGGACAATTTGTTACAAAGAAATTTGTACAAAGTAGAAAATTCTAATAAGGTCTATTTTGTAACAAAATATAATAGGAATGCTGAAAAAAATTAAATTATTCGAAAAAATTGGGGTATTCTACAAAGTGATGAATTGCTGAGAAATATATTTCTAGATCCTCCAATGATTAGTTTTAGAAAATGTACAACCTTAGGGGACAGATTAGTACATAGTTATTTACCACCCAACCATGTAAGTTCTTGGTTAGGGAATAAACCTAAGGGTTGTTTTAAAGGTCATCACTGTGACCATGTGATAATGTGGTACAAGGTAAAACATTCTTAGATGAAAATATGAATAAGGTCTATTGTATTAGACATTTTATTAAGTGTCAAACTACCCATGTTATTTATAGACTAGAATGTCCTCAGTGTAAGGTGTTTTATGTTGGAAGAACAAAAAGACGATTACTGGATCGACTGGCTGAACACAAATATGCCATCAGGAGGGGTAATGAATGATGAATATCCTAAGCAAAACATTTTAAATTAATGCATAATAGTAATCCTTCGATCCTTAGAATACAAGGTATTGATCATATAAACATTACTATTAGGAAAGGCAATAGAGAACTTAAACTTAATCAAAGAGAGACATTTTGGATTTACAAATTAAAGGCCACTATGTATCCAGAATTAATTGAGGACTTGGATTTTACTCATTTTTATCAATTGTTTTCTCTCTCTTTGAAGTAGTATTCTTGAGTATGAAAATATACTGTATTTTTTTTGTGTGAAAATTGCTGTCTTTGGGAAAGTGTAAAGCTATAGAGAGTTGTTGGTCACATGACTAGTAGCCTATGATCAGATGACTCGATGAGTGACACTGCTGTCACCTGTGCTAAGCGTGTTGTTTGCTCTCCCTGAAGAAGGCTTGTGCTGAAACGCGTTGGAGAGTTTTTAGATTTCTTGGATGTAGCCATTTGATAAAAAAGGCTTTTTAATTCACAAGAGTGCCATGGTCATTCCAAAGTACTCTTTGATGGACCATTATATTACCTGTCAGTATCTGTGTGACGAGAGTGGCGGGGCCGAGATCTGTGGGAACGGAGCAAGGCCGGTGGAGCCACTCACCGGTCTCGAGTCCCACGGAGGAGCTCCGGAAGGATAAAAGGAGGAGTGACGAAAGTGTTGGACGAGAGAGGACCAGGCCTGGGTTTTATTTTGTGTTTTGTGTGCGGCAGTCGTCTGCGAGGGGCTGCCGCTTTGCTTTCATTTTGTGTTTGTATATTTTATTAAAGTTTTGTTTGAACGTTCGCCGGTTCCCGCCTCCTTCTTCCCGAACTACGAACGTTGTTACAGTCTGTATCCCCCTGCACTGTATAAATGGCAGTGTACAATATAACGCATACAATAATTCCTGTAAGTTTATGAAAGATGAATGCTCAATATTGATTTTATTATACGTATAATATGGACCTGCCAAATTAAGCTTAACTCTTCTCTATTTTTATTATATTATTATAAGAATTACATCATATAATAAAAATAAATAATTAGGGGCCAAGCCATGAAGGGGCTGTAGCCCCTATTGTAATTGTTAGTTTTATTACTATTATTCTTCCTCCCCACTGGGAGTCTTATGGCAGCCCTATAAAGCGTAAGTAGGAAAATTATTACATTTGGCACACTTGTAGTGATGGTCATGAACAGTGATCTGATCTGACCAACTTTGGTGTCCCTAGGACTAACTCTGTAGCGCCTCCACCAACTCAAATATTCACTTTTCAAAAGGTTACAACTTTTGAACCCTTTGTTCTAGAAAAATTAAACTTAGTACACCTGATTACTCTCCTCAAGACTCCACCCATTACAGTAGTGCTCCTCCTTCAAAATTTGCCAAATTCTTATGAGAATTTGGCTCAGATGATCTTTGGACCGAGCTGTACAGAAATGACTGAATAGAATTTAAATGTTCTTCTTAGTTCAAAAGTTGTGATGTCACAAACTTAACAATGTCCACCCAAAATTGGTTCAGAGGCTGTATTTCGGCCAAACTTTGATCAATTGAAACGAAACTTTTTCGATTCATCAGCACCATGATATGCCAAAGTTGGAAACAGCGCCACCTACAGGATATGACAATTTACATTTTTGCTTATCACTTTTGAACAGTTTGTCAGAAAATAATGACCTTGATGTCTATGGATTCCTTGAATTCTGCCAGGATCTGATCAGCCGCCTGTCTGCCATTTTGAAATTTGCTATAAATTGCAATATCTTTTGAACTATTTGACATATCGGCACAAAAATTGATAGGCATCATCTACAGCATGTCCCGGAGATACCTGAAAGAGAGATATAACGATTTTTGCAAAAAGGCTTATAACTTTTGAAAACATTGTTCAAAATTGTTTTTCTCTGTCTTTATTTTCCTTGGTTTATGCCGATTCTGACGTTATCTCATATGCCATTTTCCACCAATTTGTCTGGCCGCCATATTAAAGTAAATCAAAAACAGTTTTTTCGCTACTCCTCCTACAAATTGTCCAATTTTGTCCAAATTGTGATCAGATGATCTTTGGACCGAGCCGCACAGTAATGACTGAACAGATTTTTGATATTTGCTTACATTCCAAAGAAATACCTCAACGAAGTTGACCGTGCCTGCATTTGTTGACTTATGCTAGTTAGCTTAGCATGCTAATTGGTTGGCATTCTTTCTAATGTGACTCTTCAGCTATTAGGTTAACCATACGCTACATTAACGTTAAGTTAGTTTAGCATGCTAATTTGGTCAACATGTTAAGTAATGCTTTCATGTGCTAATTCTCACACTGAAAGTTCTCCTTGGCTAGGTTGACCATACGTGCCATTTTCCAAGGACGCGTATATTGCCTAAAATATCTAGGTGTTGGCTTTGTTTGCGTGTGCAGACCGATCGGTGTATGACATCAAAATACCATACAGACAGTTCCTTATGCTTTCAAAATGCTCTCGAGGTATTATAATGTCATATACCAATCGGTCTGCACACGCAAACAAAGCCAAAACCTAGATATTTTAGGCAATATAGAAATCCTGGCAAGGACGCGTCCTGGGAAAATGGCACGTATGGTCACCATATCCTTGGCAGCCTGTTGAAGGAGTGGTGCACTCTGTTAAGCCACTGGCCCAGATCGTGGCTTCGAATCCTGTGTGGCACATAACATGCAGTGCTTTTATATACAAAAATATAAGAGTGTTTTGTGCTTTTGGGATGTTTTGACTGTTAAGTGTGATGTGCTTTGATGAGTATGCTGTGATTGTTATGCTTGCTGTGCTTTCAGTAGCAGTGGTTGCTATGCTAGCTGTGCTTGCTGCACCTTCGGGGCTTAGCCCTGTATTGCTGATAGCAGCTATATTTATTACTGTATTTTATTCATAATAATTGTAATTAATATAACAATGTAATTTGTAATTATTATTAATTCAATTTTTAAATGATTATTTATTTGACTTATTTAGTGTTCACAATCACAAGTATGGGATTTCATGCTCTTATTTACAACAAAGATCAGCTGTGGTTGGATCATGAGCTGCCAGATGTTCCTTGTTAATATTTTAAAATATACAACATCATCAAAGGAGGTACAACATATTAGACTGTTTTACTACATTAAAACACAATGGTTCAGCTGTGTATTAATGCCTCTCACTAATGAGACTAGATTCTTGTTTTAGAAAGTCTTCATTAAACAATTCCAATTTATGTTAGAAAATGTTATGGCCTTGAGGTGAGCGATCAACAGTAATGCCTTATTTTTCCAATATAAATAACTTCTGTGATCCAATAGGAAAACTGACATTTAAACAATGTATAAAAGTCTACAATAATATGTCACAACACCTTCTCACCTTATGAAACTTTTTTACCTACTCCAAAATAAAAGATATATATTGATGACGCTAGATAAAAAACAAACAAACAAAAAACCTTGACTTTAAAAACTAACTTTATTTATCTTTTTTTTTTTTACATTCAAGAGTGAATATCAGTTTTATATGAATCTGACATTTTTTGATGACCTTAAAAAACGGCAAACAATATGAGTGAAAAATCTTGATGATTTGATGAAAATTTTTTGAGAGGTGGGAGGTATATGGGAAAAGCTACGCATGGTACACTCTTAAAAATAAAGGTGCTTCAAAAGGTTTTTCAAGCGATGCCATAGAAGAACCATTTTTGGTTCCACAAAGAACCATTCAGTCAAAGGTTCTTTAAAGAACCATCTCTTTCTTACCTTTTTATAATCTGAAGAACCTTCTCTCGCCACAAAGAACCTTTTGTGAAACAGAAAGGTTCTTCAGATGTTAAAGGTTCTTTATGGAACCATTTAGACAAAAAGGTTCTACTATGGCATCGTGAAGCACCTTTATTTTTAAGAGTCTATGCTATCTTTTTTTTCATGATTTCACCTCATGACTAAACTTCCTTTTTTTTTCAAGAGTTCCCTGTTCACATAACCACTGGCACTTCCAGTCACAAGTATGTTTTCTAAAAACAGTTCTTGCTTTTAAAAAACCCTTTTTGGCCCCGGGGGGGGGGGGGGGTACTTGTAACAATGTGCATTGTCAGAAGCAAGAACTGTTTTTAGAAAATGGTTAGTTTGAAATTTGTTCAGTTTAAATCCCAGCTTTTCAACTTGTACATAACTATTCTGAAAGAGAGAGAGAGAGTTTGACTCTGGAGTTGTTCATGAAGGATAACAGATATGGTGCTTTTGTGCCCTTCAGCTTTTCTCTGTTTTATTGCGTTATATTGTTTGTCATCTGTGACTGCAGAGAGAAGATTATTATGCTCCTCAGAACATCTTGAAATTTGGTACACCTTTGATGGTAAGTGGAATATCAAATACTTCATATAAACACACTTCAAATATATATAGGCCTATATAATCAAATGAATATATGTCTGAAGTCAGTAACCTTTATTTGTTTAAGATTTTTATAATCACTTGATGGATTCATTTGATCAAAAAAAACAGTAATATTGTGACATTGTTCAAATGTAAAATAACTTTTCTATTTTAATATATTTTAAAATGTAATTTATTCCTGTGATGGCAAAGCTGAATTTTCAGCAACCATTACTCCAGTCTTCAGTGTCACATGATCCTTCAGAAATCATTCTAATATGCTGATTTGGTGCTTAAGTAACGTTTCTTATCATAAATTTGGGAAACAAATGTGCTGCTTAATTTTTGTGAAAACCTTGTTATATATTTTTCTGGATTCTTTGATGCATAGAAAGTTCAAAAGAACAGCATTTTTTAGAAATAAAATAATTTGTAACATTATAAATGCCTTTACTGCCACTTTTGATCACATTAATAAATCTTACTGATCCCAAACCTTTGAACAGCATAGTGTACATATTGGAAACCGACATATTAGTAATCCACAAAAGATGATACATGATAACATAAAAACAAATGTATTTCATAATGAACAGCCAATATTCTCTCTTCAATCAGGCCCATTGTATTACCTGTCAATGACCGGTTTCCCCTGCAATCTAGGAGTGAATTTGTATTCTGTAAAGTATAGAGTAATCCCAAGTAAGTTTGTGAAAGATTTTATGTTGATCATATAATATAGTTTTATTTATGGAACTGCCTCTGTTTAATTTAACTTTGTTAATTAAATTGATATAGCCTACCTAACTTTGACATGATCTGTTGACATTTGCATTGTTTTTCAGTGTTCACAATCAGCCGTTTTGGATACCATGGTCTTATTTACTACAAAGATCAGCTGTGGTTGGATCACGTGCAGCCAGATGTTCCTTGTGAAGATATCAAATTATGTTACATCATCAAAGGAGGTACTACATGTTGGAATATGTTTACTGCATTTTATTTTAATGTGGTGATGCAGCTGGGATACCGATGAGGTTGCTTTCTTGTTTCAGAAACACTTCATGAGACTTTTCCATTTTATGTGAAAAAGTTTTTTGGCCCTGAGGTGAGTAATCAACATAATGCTTCAGAAAATAAATGTATTAAACTACATACTATATATATGCTATGTATTATATACTATACACAAAGCATTTTTTTTGCTGTTTTACTTTACAGGGAGAGTATCAGGTTTACCTGACTTTAAATATTGTTGATGACCTTGAAAACAAACTGACAATACAATTCAACATCACCATGGATGTTAAAAATGATGGCAATAAGAAAAACAAATTCTTTCCACATCTGGGAAGGCTATAGGACAAGCTTTATTTTTTTTAGGCAGATTATTCATTCTGTATTTTTGCTTCAGTTTTCTGACCAGATCAAGTGATCGTCAGTGTTTAATGAGTGTCACTCTAATGATAGCTCCAAAGTTCCTGTATTAGACATTCTGTCATTCTAGCAAATCCATCTCAAATTATTAATATGCATACTTGTTTGTTTGTGTAGTATTTTGATACCAGGTAGTATTTTTAAAGGGGTCATATGATGCGATTTCAAGTTTTCCTTTCTCTTTGGAGTGTTACAAACTGTTTGTGAATAGATAAGATCCCTAAAGTTGCAAAGACTAAAGTCTCAAACCCAAAGAGATATTCTTTATAAAAGTTAAGACTGGTCCACGCCTTCCTAAAACCCCTCGTTCAAACACGCCCCCACATGTCTATGTCATGATGTGGGAAGATTTGCATAATGCCGCCCAAATGTTCACGCAAAGAAAGAAGACGTAACTTTATTGTAGCTGCCACCGCCGCTGCCATGTTGTTAAGATGCTGTGTTTCATTGCGAAAGCGAAAATACTTGTTTTGGCCTTCCAAAAGAGGACCGATTCAAACGCGAGTTTTGAACAGTGTAGAGTAGCGCTTGTTGTTATTTCTCAGATCACAAATGCAGACATGGTTTTATTTTTATGCGGCGCGATGCAATGCAACGCGTAAAAAGTAATTAAAGACAGTATAAGCCATTATAATCCGTAATTATGTCCCCACTGCATGTAACAAATGCCTCGTTTATAATGGGTTTTAATATTTTCGTCTCGTCGTTCCGTCCGGGACACGGTATCACAGTATGGTAAGGAGCGTAACATTTCCGTCACATGCTTGAGGTATTCGGCCAATCACAATGCACTGGATAGCTGGCCAATCAGAGCACACCTCGCTTTTCAGACCGATGAGCTTTGTAAAAATAGACACGTTTCAGAAAAGTGGGGCATAGAGGAGAAACACTAATGTACAGTATGTGGAAAATAATGTGTTTTTTTTACCTTAAACCGCATAAACACATTTCATTACACCAAATACACCAAATAATGTTCTTTTTAGCAACATCATATGACCCCTTTAAGAACATTTAGATTCCACCAAATGGGAAAGGCCGCCCCTTCAGCCCACCCAGCAGCCTGTCAATTAGGAACTTGATTCTTCTTCCTGGATGGCGCATTATCAGCTGCTGAGTATTGTCATTCATTCAGAACTGCCTTCTGTTTGAAGTTTGGACAGACTGAAATAGTTAAAGGAGGTTAAAATATCAACAGCTTCATCAACAGTGTCTGCCATTAGCCAGGAGTAGCTCGCACTCATTACTTGTAAATGTGCTATTTGTGAGACATTACCTTATATGACACTTGATAATAGAAACATGAGTAACAACATAA
This sequence comes from Sinocyclocheilus grahami, assembly GCF_001515645.1. Taxonomy (NCBI): domain Eukaryota; kingdom Metazoa; phylum Chordata; class Actinopteri; order Cypriniformes; family Cyprinidae; genus Sinocyclocheilus; species Sinocyclocheilus grahami. The sequence goes on along the minus strand of NW_015505585.1, from coordinate 219,176 downwards.
AAGTATGTTTATGTTTATGTGTTATGATTAATGAATGCAAATAATTCCTAAGTATATTATAAAAACAAACATGCCAATACAGTACTTTAAAAAATATACATACATACATAATTAATTTATGTTAGCAAAAATATAGTAAAATCAGTAAAATTGAGGAATTCCATTACACTTAAAAATAAACTGTGAAACCCCCCCCCTTAAAAACAGATTAAATATAATTGTTTTATGTCAAATGTAATTTATTTCTGTGATGGCAAAGCTGAATTTTCAGAATGCTTATTTGGTGGAACATGCCAATACAGTACTTTAAAAAATATACATACATACATAATTCATTTATGTTAGCAAAAATATAGTAAAATCAGTAAAATTGAGGAATTCCATTACACTTCAAAATAAACTGTGAACCCCCCCCCCCTTAAAAACAGATTAAATATAATTGTTTTATGTCAAATGTAATTTATTTCTGTGATGGCAAAGCTGAATTTTCAGAATGCTTATTTGGTGGTGCTCAATAAGAATGTGCTATTAATATCAATGTTGAAAATAATAATACATACAATTATATATTTTTTCAGGATTTTTTCAGGAATAGAACATTTAAAAACAGTAAAAAAAAATTATTCGAAATGGAAATTGTTTGTAATGTTATAAAAGTCTTTACTGCCACTTTTGTTTTATTTATTTTCTTGCTGAATAAATGTATTTCTTTCAAAATTGTCTTTAACAGGACATGAGGGTGTCAAGAGGGTTGGGTGTGAGGTGGCATATTCATAGTGGGAGTGTGGGTTTTGCAGGCCTGACAAGAGAGAGCAGGTGTCTCAGGACGGGCTGACCTCGCAGCTTTGACCCAGGGGGCCTATCAATCTAGAAAAAAAAAAAAAAAAAAAAAATCAGATCCACTCTGTTCACAATGGCTTATTACAGCAAACCTTTTCTTTAGAAGAAGTGATGACCTGTGAAATATGAGCCGGTGTATGAAGTTTGAGATGGTTGTGGTTTCTCACTGTCTCCCATTCACATACCACAAATTCTGTGTAACCGATACTGTTTGACTGTGGCAATTCCCACAAAAATATTTCTCAAATGATACAGGATCTAAGTTGGTCTCAACAAATTGGGGAAAGATATTTTTCGGAAATTATGCAAACAATGACACAATGTACCGAAACTGGAGGAAATCTCATCAGTGCTGACTGAGCGATGTCATGTAACTACGTGACATACAGTAACTCTGAGTGATCCTCTTCCTGTTTGTGCGTCAACAGAGGGTTATTGAGGTAAAATGTCACGCGAGATTAGACGCTAATGGCTGCGGCCTTTGAGAAACAGAACTTTGTGTGTTATGTCTGTTGGTTGAGCCTCTATTTCAGTCTCTTTCTATATTAACTGTAGTCCACCATGGGGTCCATGTTCACATACTAAAAGAGAACAACAAAGCAGCTGGTGGGTGACCTTCCACTCTCTCCAGTGAGCTCAGAGGAGGAGAGATACGACATAGGCTGGCGCAACTCTCATGGTGCTCAAATACGAACCTCTCCCAGCCAACAGCAGCTGCTTTGCACTATTTTGGTCTTAGGATCACTGCAGAAATCCTCCAGACAAGGAACAGTTTTCACACTCAAGGGGGAAGGACTGCTCTAAAGTAAAACATACCTGTAAGCCTAGACAGACGGCATGGAAGTAATGGGAGCCCCCTGTCTGATCTCTTCTCTGTCTAATAATTTTCTGCATTAAACTGTGTAATCATTTCAAAACTCTTCTTTGTCTAATAATAGGTTATTAGACATTATTTGCACTGGGTGTTGGTCAATGAAATAGGAAAAAAAACATGTCAGGACATACTTCAAGACTTTGCAAAGTCACCTTTATATAAGTTCTATATATAAGTTCCAAAATTTTTTTATATATATCTATATATACGTTTCAATATCATTAAGGTGTGTGGGACAGTTCATATCAAAACATTCATCAACATTTTACCATGTTCAACCTTTAAAATGAAAACAATACATTCAAACAAATAAAAAAATGTGAAGATTACAATGACAGATTAAAGCCATTTTAAATGCCGTATTTAACCTTTCCATGCTGTTGCAGGTCATTTCTACCCTTTTTTTGCTTTAATACAAGATTTACTGCAACTTTTTAGCTTAAAACTTCTTGATAGCTTTGATAGGGAAACAGCATGAAAGAGTTAAATCAAATACTGTTTTACATGAAAACATTTCTCTGTTTTTTTGCATTATTTTGCATGTTGTCTGTGACTGCAGAGAGAACATTATTATGCTCCTCAGAAAGTATTGATATTTGGTACACTTTTGATGGTAAGTGGAATATCAAATACTTCTTATATACAAGTCATACACACATATATACATACGTCTGGGGTCAGTAACATGATCCTTCAGAAATCATTTTAATAAGCTGATTTGATGCTTAAACTTTTTGTGAAAACTGATATATTTTTTGGGGATCGTTTAATGAATAGAAAGTTCAAAAGAACAGCACTTATTAGAAATAAACATCTTTTGTAATATTATAAATACCTTTACTCTCACTTTTGATCAATTTAATGTGTCCTTTCTGAATGAAAGTATTAACTTATTTAAAAAAAAATCTTACTGACCTCAAACTTTTGAACAGTATAGTGTACATGCAGAAACTATTATTGGAAACCTACATACTAGTAACCCACAAAATATGATACATGATAACATAAAAACATAAAAACACATTTATTTCATTATGAACAGCTAACACTCTCTCTTTAATCAGGCCCACTGTATTACCTGTCAATGGACTGTTTCCCCTGCAAACTAGGAGTGAATTTGTACTCCGTAACTTATAGAGTAATCCCAAGTAAGTTTGAGAAAGAGTTTATGTTGGTTATAGAATATAGTCTTATTTATGGAACAGTCTCTGTTTAATTTAACCATTTTAATTAAATTAATATAGCCTAACTACCTAATTTGACATTTGCCTTGTTTTTCAGTGTTCACAATCACTCGTATTGGATATCATGCTACTGTTTACTACAAAGGTCAGCTGTGGTTGGATCATGTGCAGCCAGATATTCCTTGTGAAGACATCAAATTGTGTTACATCATGAAAGGAGGTACTACGTGTTGTAATATGTTTACTGCATTATATTTTAATGTGGTGATGCAGCTGGAATACCAATGAGGTTGTGTCCTTGTTTCAGAAACACTTCATGAGACTTTTCCATTTTATGTGAAAAAGTTTTTTGGCCCTGAGGTGAGTAATCAACATAGTGCTTTATCCACTTTTAATTTGAATTTTAATTTAATCCTTCAGAAATTACATGTATTAAAATATACAGTATACTATAAATAATAATACATATTAAAGATAAGATTAAAAGCTATAATCTTATAGTAAAACAGATTTTGCTATTTTACTTTACAGGGAGAGTATCAGCTTTACCTGATCATAAACATTGTTGATGACCTTGAAAACAAACTGGCAATACAATTCAATATCACTATAAATGTGAAAAATGATAGCAATAAGAAAAACAAATTCTTTCCACATCTGGAAGGGCTATAGGACAAGCTTTATTTATTTTTTTCTGAATCAGCTTTCTGACCAGATCAAGTGATCATCATTCTAGCAAATCCATCTCAAATGACTGATATTCACACTGTTTGTTTGTATAGTATTTTGATACCAGGTAGTATTTTTAAGAACATTTCGATTCTGCCAAATGATAAAGGCCCACCCAGCAGCCTGTCAATTAGGAACTTGATTCTTCTTCCTGGATGCATGACGCATTATCAGCTGCTGAGTATTGTCATTCATTCAGAACTGCCTCCTGTTTGAAGTTTGGACAGACTGAAATAGTAAAAGGAGATTAAAATAACAGCCTTATCAACAGTGTCTGCAATTAGCCGGGAGTAGCTCTCACTCATTTCTTGTAAATGTGTGTTTTGTGAGACATTACCTGACACTTGATCACAGAAACACGAGTAACAACATAAAGTATAACTTAAATGTTGTGTGTTATGCTTAATGAATGCAAATAGTAATAATTCGCAAGTATATAAAAACAAACATGCCAATACAGTACTTTACAAATGTTTATATACATTATTTTTGCAAAAATACAGTAAAAACAGTAATATTGAGAAACTCTATTACAATTCAAAAACAGATGAAATATAAGTGTTTTATGTACACTTAAAATGTAATTCATTTCTTTTTTCAAAATTCATTGTCAGAATTTTCTGAATGCTGATTTGGATCCAGAATGTTTTTTCAGGATTCTTCAAGACATGGAAAGTTTAAAAAACAGCATTTATTTGAAATGGAAATTCTTTGTAATGTTATAAAAGTCTACTGCCACTTTTGTTTAATTTAATTTCTTAAAAAATGTATTTATTTCAAAACAGTTTAGATAGATAGATAGATATATAGATAGATTGATTGATTTCCTTTGTATTCATGACTTACACCCCTCTGTGTATTTCTCGTATGACATAAAACAAGTGAATCTCTGATGAGCGCTACATAGCAGACACATGCTGTATTTGTCGGAGTGATATGTACAGTATGTGTGCTGGAAAGACTGGGCTCACTACAGCTCTTGTCAAGAAGGTTGGGTGTGAGGTGGCATATTCACAGTGGGAGTGTTGCAGGCCTGACAAGAGAGAGCAGGTGTCTCAGGATGGGCTGACCTTGCAGCTTTGACCCTGGGGGCCTATCAATCTAGATCTAATGGCAGGGAGGGGGCAAGAAAAGGTAAGAGTACAGGGTTAATTAGGGAGCCTCCCTATAAAAAAAATCCCCAAAAAGGGAAGTTGAGTTAATTTTTTTTTACTTTTGAATACATTAATGGACATGTCATGATCATCATCTCTGTGTCCTCGAGCAGCAAAACAAAGTACTTGATAAGACTAAATTAATTACTTTACATATTACTTACTTAATAATGTAAAATTTTTGCAAAAAAAAAGTGTTGAGGCATATGAACAAAAGAATTTGCTTCTGGTTAGAAGACCACTGTACTTGATTGTTAATCTTTTTTTTTATATTAAAAATAAAATAAATTCAGATCCACTCTGTTCACAATGGCTCTTTACCACAAACCTTTTCTTTAGAAGAAGTGATGACCTGTGAAATATGAGCCGGTGTATGTAGTTTGAGATGGTTGAGGTTTCTCACTGTCTCCCATTCACATGCCACAAATTCTGTGCAACCGATACTGTTTGACCTTGGCAATTCCCACGAAAATATTTCTCAAACTATACAGGATCTAAGTTGGTCTCAACCAATCGGGGCGAAAGATATTTTTCAGAAATTATGCAAAGAATGACCCAACGTGCCGAAGTTGGAGGAAATTCCATGAGTGCTGACTGAGCTATGTCATGTAACTACGTGACATAAAGTACCACAGAGTGATCTTCTTCCTGTTTGTGCGTCAGCAGAGGCTTACTGAGGTAAAATGTCACGTGAGATTAGACGCTTAATGGCTGCGGCTGTTGAGAAACAGAACTTTGTGTGTTATGTCTGTTGGTTGAGCCTCTATTTCAGTCTCTTTCTATATTAACTGTAGTCCACCATGGGGTCCATGTTCACATACTAAAAGAGAACAACAAAGCAGCTGGTGGGTGACCTTCCACTCTCTCCAGTGAGCTCAGAGGAGGAGAGATACGACATAGGCTGGCGCAACTCTCATGGTGCTCAAATACGAACCTCTCCCAGCCAACAGCAGCTGCTTTGCACTATTTTGGTCTTAGGATCACTGCAGAAATCCTCCAGACAAGGAACAGTTTTCACACTCAAGGGGGAAGGACTGCTCTAAAGTAAAACATACCTGTAAGCCTAGACAGACGGCATGGAAGTAATGGGAGCCCCCTGTCTGATCTCTTCTCTGTCTAATAATTTTCTGCATTAAACTGTGTAATCATTTCAAAACTCTTCTTTGTCTAATAATAGGTTATTAGACATTATTTGCACTGGGTGTTGGTCAATGAAATAGGAAAAAAAACATGTCAGGACATACTTCAAGACTTTGCAAAGTCACCTTTATATAAGTTCTATATATAAGTTCCAAAAAAAATTTATATATATCTATATATACGTTTCAATATCATTAAGGTGTGTGGGACAGTTCATATCAAAACATTCATCAACATTTTACCATGTTCAACCTTTAAAATGAAAACAATACATTCAAACAAATAAAAAAATGTGAAGATTACAATGACAGATTAAAGCCATTTTAAATGCCGTATTTAACCTTTCCATGCTGTTGCAGGTCATTTCTACCCTTTTTTTGCTTTAATACAAGATTTACTGCAACTTTTTAGCTTAAAACTTCTTGACAGCTTTGATAGGGAAACAGCATGAAAGAGTTAAATCAAATACTGTTTTACATGAAAACATCTTAAATACTAGCTGTTGTTGTTTTTTTTTGTTAGAAAAATTCAGTGCCAATTGTAACATTTCTTGGTATAGAGATGCTTCGAAACAAAATGACAAAAAATTTCATGAGGAACTTTTAATTATATCTAATATGGTCAGGATGGAATATAAACAGAAACAGAAAACAAAACAGAAAAACAGCCATTTACATAGCCAATAAGAGTAAATCAAAGAAGTTTCCCCCACCACCACCACCAAAAAAAAATAAAAATTCTTTAAAAATAAGTCTGTTCTACATTTGAAGATTAATCTCTCTTGTCAAATGACAAGCCATCATCCATTCTGATGCTCTTCTCTTCCCTCCTCCTTCCCTTTCACATACTCTCGCAGTCTGACAAAACCTCTGTAAAAACAGTCACCCTGTTACTGACGAAATTCATGCTTCACACGACACATACAGCCCCACATCCATAGCCGGGCAAATACACCATGCAAGCAGGATGTTCGAAACAATCAGCAAAAGATGCGGTGCTGTAATTTTAGTCAAGGCCATTTAGTGTCCAACTGTTGACTAAATATATTCTGACTTTGTATATAAAATAGATCTATTTATATGTATACACTTGTCATTTAAATACTGGTGCAAATGCACCATGCGCACAATAACTGCAACCACACCTCATGCACCACCAGACCAAAATAATGGAGAATAACAGCAGATTTCCACAAAATTCCTAATTAAGACAGCATTTCAAAAATCACATTTTCTGAGGTAAACTATAACACTGTTACAAATTCTTTAAAGGCAACCATCTCTACATTCGCATTTATAACCAGTGGGTCAATGGGGGGGGGGGGGGGTTAGAGGGCACAGTCTCAGGCCATGAAGATTAAAGGTGCAAATTGTCACAATTAGTAATTTCTCAAAAAATAAAAGCCATGCATTATAGCCTACAGTAAGTAGTACAATGTCAAACATACTGCCTATATCTTTTAAAAGAAAACACATACACAATTTTACAATAATACCTTAAATAAATATATATATGTTTTTTTTTTAAATCAAACCACACACTATACTCTATTATTTTTTTTCTTCTAAAAAAAGCCATCTTAAAAATAAATAATATTAGATTTAAATTTTTTCTCCATAGGACATGTTAAATCTTACAGTTAAAACTGTAGCGTGCTTTAATTTTTATGTTTGGTTTTACAAGGGACTAGAGATATTATCGTCATCCTTAGCTACAGGTGCAGAAATAAATAACACAACAGAAAGAAAAAAAAAAGTCAAGACAAAGTCGTTAAACCAGTACCATGCACAGGCATGTCATGGATGAATCTCCTAAAACAGGAGCAGGAGATGTTAGACAAGGCTGTAGAGATGGGTAATGGAATAAGACTGGCAAGTGACCCTTTCAAAATGTGCATGGTGTTTCGAACCAAGCAGAAAGCGGACACTGGTACACACTCCTGCTGCCCAAACACACTGGCAACCCACTGCACATCTCCCCTTTAAAACGTCAGTTGGTAAAATAGTAAGGCAGCTGTTCACTTCCGTCAACTAAAAGTGCATCTCCGAACATATCCAGTTAAGTCCCCCATCCCACCCCTCCCCATAGCAGCGGGGTGGACATGCACTTGACTGGGTACGGCTTGGATCAGCAGATTCTTTTTCTTTCCCAACGACTGCTTGGTTCAGCTTTCAGAGCCCAAGCGAGTCACAAATCATCGCCAGAGGAACTGGGTTGGCTCAGGCCGAATGGTCCGGGTTTCGTCTTTCTCCCATGATTTGCTCTAATTCCAGTCGTCCAGTCCTTTGCCTGTGTCTGAGTCTGACTTGTGCCATTTTGTTTTAAAGGCCATTGACGCAACTGCAGAGAATTAGGGCTTATGCCGCTAGATTTCATGAGCTCACTGAAGGGTCGAAACAGTTAGAGGGTAAGTAATTATGTTGAATAACATTCAGGCACAGCTGCAATTACATGGCAAAAGTAAGGCAGACTACATTAGTTGGAGACTGACATGGGGCAAAGATCAGGGCCTATGGCAACCTGCAAAATCCTCCATCTGAGTACAAGTCTTACCTGAGTTTAATGTTCCGTCAAGTGAGGAAATGGACAAAAATAATTGCCAGTCCAATATTTATCAGCATCACTAGTATGACCAATATTGAGTTGGGACCCTGAAGAACCAGCGAAAGAGACAAAGCTGGAGATTAGCAATTGGATGTCGTGACAATCAAAATGACACCAGCTCTCATAATGCAACTGAAAATACTAGGCACGCACCAATATTAAAATTTGCATTTTAATACCGAAAAGCCGATAATTATTTTCAAGTTATGGCCAATACTAAAATTCTATAATGTTGTGTTTAAATATAAAGAAAATTTTTTTTTTTAAAGTAGATACTAAAAATTTAAAACCACCATTTATATAAGCATGCATGATATATTGATACCATATCGTTTATTTTCCAGAATTAGAAATTTTCAAATTTATTAGTATCAACCAATATTGGAAATTTACTATTTAAATTACATTTGCCGTCATGTAACAATCATTAAATCAAAAACAATCAAATAAAAAACACTAATCATTTAAAACACTATTAAATGTATACTTCAGAAATCTCAAAATATGGTATGTTGTGATGCCTAAAATCAAGTGTAGCATTTAAAATGATTGCTTTTATTTTAGTTTTATAGTAAAGAAACTATGCGTTCAGATGGAGCGGCATTTACTACACAGAGCCGTAGTTCACTGACAAGCTACACAAAATCGCGTTCATAATCGGCAATGAATCGCCTGCGATTTTGAACACAATTTTGCGTAGCTTGTCAGTGAACTACGGCTCTGTGTAGTAAATGCCGATCCATCTGAACGCACGTGCTGGAGATTTACTACTAATCACAGGAGCGCCTTTACTGACGAGATGCGCATTAAAATCGCATTCGATTTTTTGCACAGACCTAATAATGCATCTGTGAAAAATAGCATTTTTAATATATTGTAAAAACACAGTCATATTAAATATTATATTGATAGTGATAAACAGCCAAAAATAGTCATTTTAATGATATATGTCATGCATGTTGCAGCTACTTACTGACTCCTCCTCAACAATGTCAGTAGTCATTTCCATGCTGGCTTTCTTAGTTTCTGCTAGGCTTTTTGGCTTCAATGATTCCTGTTTCTTCAGTTTGGGTTCGGGTTTGCTCTCTTTGGCCATTACTGGTTTGGGGGTCGGTGCGCGGTGCTGCTTTGCAGGTGGGGGCATCCGGGTGTGAGCAGCTGACGTTCCATGGTGTTCTTCGTCCTCCGGATCATCAGGGTGCATCATCACCTCCGCCTTCACATAGTATCCGTGATACTGGGTGTGCAGCTCACCATTCCCAGGGCTGGAGGCATTGGCCACCAGCGCCGGCGGCTTGGAGGGTTTGGCTACGGGTACTACCTCCTGTTTTACTTCCTGTTTGTCTGATATCCTGGAAGTAGCCTTGGTGACACCTGCTGCCAGGCTTTCGGCAGCAGGAGGCTTGTTTTCTTTAATGGCTTTTGGGGTACTTCTGTTAAAGAAGGGCTTTTTCTTGCTGAGGGGGGGTGAGGGGGGTGGGGTAGGCCCGGGGCTTTGGGAAGGGGTCTGGGTTGGGGTCGTGCCTTTGCGATAAAAGTGCGGACTTCCTGAAGGCGATTTCTCTTTCTTTTCTTCTGGTACTTCTTTAATCTCGATGGGCTCAGTGGAAAACCTCTGCTTGGTATAGTCAGGGCCTTAAAAAGGTATAAAAAAAAGAGTCAGAATTAGCTTTATATTTTATTTATAATATTTTATATTAATATTAAATATTGTAAAATATCGTGACATTTTATATTTGTAGCATTTTATATAAATATAACATTTTATATTTTATTACATTTTATACAGTCTGATCCTTAAAAAATGTAAAAAAAGATCAAATGATTACTGTCTGACAAAAAGACCTTGATACATCTAAATGTGGCTCAAACACGTAATACTCAGAAACAAAACATCTCAAGAGTGCTGCTTGTGAATATCAAGCTCAGAATAAACTGACAGCACAACAGATGCAATTTCACGTTTTCATTCTCAGTCTGTTAGTGTTTATGCAGGGACGGACATTAAGAATTTAGCCACTTGCTTTATGATTCAAGTCTGAGCTTCCAGTCATTCTCCAGATTCTCCAGACCACAGATATCGCCACAGTGGCCTCACAGCTGACACAGATGGGCTTTCTAGAACTTGCACTGGACCGTGTCCAGGCCCAAACTGCAAATAATTCACACTGTTTATCAGCCTTTTTACAAAGCTAAAGTTAGGAACAGCTCATCTGCAGAGAGTCTTGACAACAAACACTCTTGTATTTTTATTTTTAGTTCCATTTCTAATAATACTATTTAGAATATTCCATAAACCTTTCATATGATTTTTTATTATATTGTAATATTTTATTATAACATTCCTTCATACACATTCTCATAATATTAATACATTTATTATTATTCTTTTTTATATTTATTTTTTGCTTATGGGGTACGATACTTAATAAATTGCCTATACTGTACAGTGTGTTTTTCCTTTTTGCAGGCATTTAATAAACCTTTAGTAATCCATGGACTATTTATTTGCTTTTGTTTATTATTATTATATTGTTTTACAGGACAGATTTTGTCATACAGTGATGTAAAAATCTTTAGGATTCCATTATATGCTTTAACAATTTCATCTTCATTAAAATTATGTATATACTATTATACATTTCATATACTTTATTTATTACCTGGAGATGACTTGACAAACACAGATAAACCATATATTGTAGCAATCGTATGTTTAATGTCTTCATGTTTCCAAACATTTCTGTTTTTTTGTGAAAACAACTGTTTTCATACAGCGATAGTGGACGCTTTTGTCCATTTTAGGAATTTCCTCTTACGACTTTCTGCGTGAGAGCGCCCTCCGGCTTCGAGTATGAATGAAACACACACTGCATGGAGTGTTTAGCGCTCCGCGATGTTCATCTAGCCTTGTTCCGGGTTCGAATAAAACATCAGATCATGCACAGACTATCCTGTCTCTTTGAATTTAAATATATATTTATTCACACCAGCTCTTGAAAACCTCTATGCGAACACACTTGCTCGAAAAAAGTGTGGGGGATGAATTTACGTGATATCAAAAGTGGGGGGGGGGTAATACTATTTTTGCAAAAGTGTTTATACTATTAATGCAAAAGTAACTGCATTAATAGTATAAACACTGGTTATTTTTATTCCAATTCCCAAGATGTGATTTATGCAACAAGATTTGGTAAGACTATTTTGAATACAATGGAATAAAACCTTACTAGTCCAGGGCAATATTTACATACAACATGTGCTTATTCAATTCTGAATAATGCCCTGCACCTAACAGACAACAGATTTATCCTAAAAAATATATAAAAAAATTGGTATGCTACTCGTGCTGGTAGGCCTGTTAAACATTTGATTTCGTTCAGAAAAATGCAGGTATTTCAAAAGTTTAAGGCTCTGATTGTTATAATTCACAAACAGCTACCACAGTTGTGGGGATTCAGCGATATGATTCTTTGGACCCACCCAACCTTTCATAGTGGACTAATTTTTTCCCCTAAACAACAGCTTTAATCCCACTGTGACTATCTGCTGTCAGAACTGGCTGGTGTACAATTAACTGACAATTGAATCTAAGCTGCTGCTAATGTAAAAGACAATTATTTCTATATTATTTATTTACATTAATTATATATCACATATTATTTATTTATATGAATTATTTAAAATACTTCAGGAAGCAACAAAGATTTTGAACAAGACATAGTAATCCACAGCGTGTAAAATATATTTACATTTATAAGCAAGACATCAGTGGCCAGCCATGCAGACCTGCGATTGAGTTGGGGGTGGGGATTTAAGGATTCCACTTCAAGTGTTTAGGAATTATCCCGAAACCATTTGGTAATGTATGGTCAAATGCCAAAGGCTTTTTGGCTTTAACAAGGCTTTATATGAGCAGAAAGAGGTTGAAGAAACTGTGGTCTCACTGAATTGAGGTTAATGTGATATTATAAATCATACATATATATGCCGCGTGACATTCACCAACTTGTTTCATGTTGGTAATCAACCCTCTACGGACACCTTTGAATCGGGCAATTGAACCGCCATTGGCTAGTACATTTTTTTGTTCATTATAATATGATAATCAAGTATTGTTTAATAATAGAAGTTTAGTCATTAGAATTAAAACTTGGTAAATATGTATGAATGCAAATTAGTCATTTAAACTGAACTTAGGACTGGTGGTGGTGCTTTTTTTGTGGTCATTGTGGGGAGGGGGGGAAACAAACAATAATACTGATAAGATAATAATAATATATGAATTCTACTAATAGGAATAATATAAAACGCACCAAGGATTAACAAGCTGCTGGATTCATGAATATTAATCAGGGTTGCGTTCAGCCCCGACAAAAACGGTGCAAAACATTTTTTAAACGGAAACGGTGATGCGTTGAACACTCTGTTCTGATGTCGCAAGGGTTGCAGAGAAGGCCATTCTTTGTGTTCTTTTTGAAGAATTTTCGGAGCCTGATGAATTTATTTGGATGTTAATTACATTGTGCTAGCTGTCTCTGTAATACCGCGTGGTTTATATACATGCTGCTGCTGGTTGGGCTGACATGTTTGACACACCCACCAAACAAGAGAAAACGCATCTCAAACCCCGTTGCACACCGTTTCCAGGAAACATGTCGTTCAAACCGGAAACCGTAGCAAAACGGTGCACCTCGGTTTGAGCTTGAACTTGCCCCAGGTTGTGTGCGTTCCCTAGAACTGATTTGCTGATTTGCGCATTAGTTCCGCCCACTACCGGAGAACCCGACAGTTCTTAAAAGCTGAAGAATTCCAATGGTATTTTGACATTTTGACAGGAAAATACAACAAAGAATATCGTTTACATGTAGCGCATCAATTCTGCATGTTATATAAGTCTCTCTCTCTCTCTCTCTCTCTCTCTCTCTCTCTCTCTCTCTCTCTCTCTGCGTGTGTGAGAGAAAGCGACGGTGAGTCGTGCGCCTTCACACTACAGTTTACGTTATGCCAAATACACAAACACAGGTGCGCTGCGCATCCATTGAGATGAAATGAAAAATATCACAAATCGCTTGACAGAGAATGAAACTGAATCGCTCAAGAGTGTTTGGCGAGTGAAAATATATCTGTGCTAAACATATACTTAGCCTCCAACTCACACACTGGCGTGTAAAATCTGAGAATTTATTAGCCATTGGCTAATATTAGACATCATTTAGTCGCCCAGAGTGAAGATTTAGTCGCATATGCGAGTGATTTACTCACAATGTAGAGGTTTGGTAATGCTAATGTATTAGTTAGGATAATGAAATGAAATGTTACATAATAAAATATACAGTCTGCCACACAGATTTACAAATCATGACCCTGATGGTTTTTTAAAATAATTTGCAGGAATTAAAATCGGTCAGAGCTGGGCTCAGAGAAGCAGTAGGTAATTTATGCAAATGGTATTCCTCCCCTTCACAACTCATTTGCAATTGCATCTGCTCTCTTTGCCTTTGCTTGACAGGGAGGCAAAAAAGAGACACTTGACCCAGACACAAAGACAAGGACACAAAGGGAGCAATTAGGGAGAGGCAAAAGGGCGTAGAAAGCATATGCGTATGCATGACAGAAAAGCGAATGTGCACGTGGATGGTGGGATACCTGGTTGATAGAAGTTGGGGGACAGTTCTCTGGCCACTGATCTGGCGATATCAGAGTCCTGGCTGGCAGACAGGGCCGCCTGGTCAGCTGCCTCTGCTTTGGCCCTGGCGTGTGCGGTTCTATGTCAAGCAAAGAGACAAAGCTGGAGTCAGACAGCATGCATGATAAGATATGGGAGGAGGATACATCATTTTAACATTGCTCCTGGCACTATCAGCCACCAACACTGCAGTGGCTGCAAGTCCACAGTGCTGCTCACAACAAGCACACAATGATGCTTTCATTAACAGAAGCTAAGAAACAAGTTACTATGCTGTGTACTGTTTTCATTTTCCTATTCACAAAAATCTAATAGTGCTAAAAATAGAGCAAAATGTTGTTTTTAGTCTTTAGTAAATTGTTCTCTGTCAATTTACAATCATCTATGGCTGAGTGATATAGCAATAAACATTAAATAAATACATACATACATACATACATAGAAAGAAAGAAAGAAAGTAAGAAAGTTTGATATACACTACCATTCAATACATACATACATACATACATACATACATACATACATACATACATACATACATACATACATACATACATACATACATACATACATACATACATACATACATACATACATACATACATAGAAAGAAAGAAAGAAAGTAAGAAAGTTTGATATACACTACCATTCAAGTCTGGTGTCCGTAAGATGTCTCTCTCCTTTTTTCTTTTATTTTTTTGCCTCAGCAAGGATGCATTCAGTTAATCAAAAGCGTCAGTAAAGACATAATGTGATAATCTACAAAATATGTATATTTCAAATAAATGCTGTTTTAGCATGTGTTAACTATTGAACTATTATTACTATTTTACTGTTGAACTTTCTATTAAAAAATATATATATCATGGTTTCCACAAAAAATAAAGTAGCAACACTGTTTTGAACATTGATAATAATGTTCCTAAGAAAGTTTGATATACACTACCATTCAAAAGTCTGGTGTCCGTAAGATGTCTCTCTCCTTTTTTCTTTTATTTTTTTGCCTCAGCAAGGATGCATTCAGTTAATCAAAAGCGTCAGTAAAGACATAATGTGATAATCTACAAAATATGTATATTTCAAATAAATGCTGTTTTAGCATGTGTTAACTATTGAACTATTATTACTATTTTACTGTTGAACTTTCTATTAAAAAATATATATATCATGGTTTCCACAAAAAATAAAGTAGCAACACTGTTTTGAACATTGATAATAATGTTCACCAAATGTTTCTTGAGGAACAAATCTTCATATTATAGTAATGGCTGGTGAAAATTCTGCTTTGACATCACAAAAATTAACTACACTTTAAAATGAAATAGAACCCAGTTATTTTAAATTGTAATAATTTAGTTTTAATAACTTTTAATAATGTTTTTTCAGATATATATTTTATATCACATTATATATATCAGTCTTAATGCTCTAGTACCCCCCAAAAAATAAAAAAAAATAACTTAAAATAATTTTTAGGAAACTTTAAGAGCATTAAAAATCATTGAAATATTCACAAAGACTTATGCCAACTCCGAAACCACTGCAAATATATAAATATTTAATATACAGCAAACAACTCCATATTTAATCCATAAAACTTTTAAATTTAACTTAGTATTTTATATCAGCCCAACAAGGCCTTAAAGGTGACATATCATGAAAATCTGACTTTTCCAGGTTTTAAGTGCTATAATCAGGTCCCAGGTGCATCTACTAACCAAGGAAACGTGAAAAAGATTAACCCAGTAACTTTGTTTTGGTAAGCCTTTTCCTGCAAGCGTCTGAGAAAACGAGCGCGTCTGATTTCGCTCCCTTGGTGACGTGGCAAAGGGATCTCATTATAATATCACCGCCCCTTAATCTGTAAGTTTCCACCCACTGTGCCGTCATTTTGATTTTGCAAGCGACAACGGTGTACCAGCTCTAATGCCACGGCGAAAGTTTGAGCAAAACTTTTCAGTCTTTGGCTGCACAGACGAGCACAGAACACTATTTAGAGTCCCAGCCTCAGAGGAGACAAGACAGAAGTGGATTTATTGATTTATTTACTGTATATTGCTGCCGCCACACAGATCTAAAATAAACATGTAATTTATTTCCCAGCGGTTTACCTTCACAGACATAACTGACTGTTTTTGTAACTTGTGTGTTTTTAAGTAAACTTGTGTGTGAATGAGAACTTAGTTTAGTACTCACATGCTGTGACAGCCGCTTTCTGTCCGTGTGCTTCAGATGTGTGCGCTCAGAAAACCATATATCAGGTACGAGTCGTAATGGCACAGCTCTATTCTGGAAAATGGGGCGGGGAGCAGCAGCTCATTTGCATAAAAAAAACAGGCAGGAAAAACAGCGTGTTTCTGCTTCCACTCAAAATAGGCATTTTTAAAATGATATAATAAATTATATGTGGAGTATTTTGAGCTGAAACTTCACAGACACATTCTGGGGACAGACTTATATTACATATTGTAAAAAGGGGCATAATATGTCTCCTTTAAATAACCAATTGGATGAACACTTTTTAAGATGATGTTCACATGGATTAGTGAGTAAAGAGGGAGTTCTGTATACATGTATGTTACAGTATAAGTTATACAGTGTAACTTCATATATTTAAAAACAGATACGGTTTTACATTTAACAATTAATACAGTGTGAACATTTTTGTAGGTTTACTCCTATCAGTAAAACTACACTGTTCTCCTTTTAGCCAGTGGCCTTCTTAATAAAATTCCCATCACATATGCAGAGTAAAATATGAATATCAGTGCTTTCTCCTCCCTCATTATTTGTTAAACATTTAACCATTTCTTTTTTTTATCCTCTTTGCACAGGGCCATGTAGTCTTACTATGAATGAAGTCATAAGTGTTAGCCGGCTGTCATGAAACATTCCAGACAAAGTATCTTTCGAAGTCCATCTACATTACAACTGTTATGCTAAGCTTGCTTAACTGTGGGGAGGAGCGTTGTATTCATCACATTCTAAGAAGAGCTTGCGAATAAATGAAATTGAATCTAAAGCTCTGTTTGAATGAATTAAACTAGCTTTCTCTTTTCCTTCTAAAAAACAAACCTCAAGTAATAAGATCTGCACTGTATATACTTAGTACAGTATAATTGTGATATATAGCACTGGTCCTCTGCTGAGAATTGCAATAATCGTGATAAATGAAACCTTAAGTAGGAGGAAGATATACTGTAAGCTTGATTTAGAGAGTCATGTCATGATGTGATTGCACTAACACAAATACTGAGTGTCTGGTGTTTGGGATTGATGCTTTATTATGGTTCAGTCCAAACCAGCCTAGCACAGATCAGCTCCTGGGGAGATCCATCTAGCTCACGGTAGCCACCACAGATCTAAATGAAACCAGTCACAAATGGGTCTCAAGAGCTAGCTTTAGATTGAACGGCATTGCTTTTACAGTTATACTACTGTTCAAAAGTTTGGGGCCAGGATAAGTTTTTTTTAAAATAATTTTATTCAACAGGGATGCATTAAATTGATCAAAAGCAACAGTAAAGAATTTTACATTGATGATAAGAAATGTTTCTTGAGGTTTAAATCAGAATATTAGAATGATTTCTGAAAGATCATGTGACACTGAAGACTGGAGTAATGATGCTGAAAATTCAGCTTTGCCACTACAGAAATCAATAGCATTTTAAAATATATTAAAATAGAAAACAGTTCTATTAAATTGTAATAATATTTCACAATATTACTGTATTTTTGATCATATATATGAACATAAGAGACTTCCTTCAAAAACATTCAAACAACTTTCAGACTCCAAACTCTGCATTGTGAAATGATTCCTCTTAAAGGGATAGTTCACCCAAAAATGAAATCTGCAAAAGTTATTTGTTTTCTATAAAGAAGTGGTCAAAATTATCAGTGAAATTGTACTTCAGTCTGTTCATAACATAAAACTACCGTATGACCTCAGAATACTTGGAATACACAAATTAAACAGACTATTTTTATGGTGATTTTTGTGTTGCACCGGGGGGAAAAAAACAGCATATGGGTTTGAAATAACATGAAGGTGAGTGAAAAATGCTATTTTTGAGTGAACTGTCCCTGACTCTGAATGCAATAAACATTAAAAGATATATATACAGCTGATTAGAATGTCAAACACACAAGGCATATGTAATATTAACAATATTAAGAGAGCATCTACGTACTACTTGTCAACCAAGTAATAAGCAGCACCTTCCCTAGGCGTTAATGGACCTAATGTGATATTCTTTGGAGTCTGAGCCAAAGAACATCTCCTAGGCGACAGATGGAGCACTTGCAGAAATTCTGAGGGTTTTAATTTGGCAGTGTGTCCTCACATTCGCCCACTCTATCACACACAAGAGCTCAGATGAAGATGTGAAGAGGAGCACATCCTCCCCGCTTGAGCCTATAGCAACTCAACATGTGTCTTGATTCTGATCTGTCCTGTTAGCCTTTACATATACACATTTCTGTCTGTATTCTTATGCTGCTAGTTTATATGATGTTTTCAGACTACATTGATAATTAAAATAAACATTCTAGGGCTGCAAATCATTAAGCATATTTAAGCATGTTTAATCTAATAATTTTGCTTTAGTTTAATTCAGTGCAAATTCCATATTTATCAAACTGGAATAAAACACAGCAGTGAAATAGGAAATCTGCGATATGTGTAAAGCATTTTTTTTGCCGTGGCCTGCAGTCCGCTAATGGACTGTTTGCATTTCCATGTCTATGAATTACAGCATTTGACTGGTGCGTGATATTTCACTTCAATTATAACATTTTGACCTTGACAGCCTAAAACACATAAAATGGACAGGAATAATACAAAAAAAAAAGGGATGAACCTAAAATATAATTCAGGGACAAATAAGTCAAATAAAAGTAAGTATGCCTATGGAAACTTGTTAGCATCAAATTATTTTGCAATCAACAAATCACTACAAAAAGCGGTGTATAAAGCAGATTGCAATAGAAGAAACAATCCTCTACATAAACTGTTGCTGAGGACAAACAGAATATTAAGAAAGATGGTTAATCTATTCATTAAAGCCTTGACCAGATCTAGAGAGTCGCAGGATACATAAATCTCTCATATGAAATCAACTTTTTACAAAGTCTTTTACAAAAAAAAAGAAAAAGATCTATGGTAAGAATTGTTTCCACCAAAATATCATAGTTTTTACAGTCTCCTCACCACTGTCATTAAAAAAGTATGAAATAAAATGACAAAGATATTCTTGTATAGAGATCCCATTTATAATTTACAATAATTGTAACAACTTTAACATTTTGGAAGGAATTATTATTGCCATGGTAAAAAGAAAGTCCGTGCCGAAAGGATAAACTCGCACACATACAAGTGGCTCTAAACCTGAGTGCTCTAACAGATGATAACAGGACGCGGACTGGCTACTGTATCAGTGACGGCTGCAAGACTATATTCTTGTCAGCGATTGAGAAGCCAACTCCTGCCTTGCCTTATTTAGTCAGGCTCAGTGCTGACACACAGTGCACACATGTGTGAGAGAGCACAGGCCTGAGAACCCTCTCTCTCTCTCTCTCTTTTCTAGACTCCTTCAAGTCAATCCAAAGCCTTCTCAGACTCTCCACACATTCCCTGAACCCTCACAGTGCTTATCACTTCTCTGCGTAACAATCTTCAAAGGCACTGAGAGATATTTAATTCATCCAGCAGCTCTGGGACATATTACTATTTCATTAGCTACATGGACTGTGCAAGCCTCATTATAAAAGATTTCATTAAAATTCATACTCTTTTAGCTATCAGAAAGAAGCACATGGTAATGAATGAACAGGACAAGGACATGGTTTTTGTACCGAAAAAAAGAAGAAGTAAATAACTGCATTAATAGAGCAAAGGAAAATGTTCAAGTTAGGGCTTCTTAAGTAAAAAGCCCTAAATACATAAACCTGCACATGAAAAACACAATAACGAAACACTAAATAAAATAATAGTTCAACCCCCAAAATGAACACTGTGCCATTATTTAATCACTACAGGTGCATCTCAATAAATTAGAATGTCGTGGAAAAGTTCATTTATTTCAGTAATTCAACTCAAATTGTGAAACTCGTGTATTAAATAAATTCAATGCACACAGACTGAAGTAGTTTAAGTCTTTGGTTCTTTTAATTGTGATGATTTTGGCTCACATTTAACAAAAACCCACCAATTCACTATCTCAACAAATTAGAATACTTCATAAGACCAATAAAAAAAAATTTTTTTGTGAATTGTTGGCCTTCTGGAAAGTATGTTCATTTACTGTACATGTACTCAATACTTGGTAGGGGCTCCTTTAATTACTGCCTCAATTCGGCGTGGCATGGAGGTGATCAGTTTGTGGCACTGCTGAGGTGCTATGGAAGCCCAGGTTTCTTTGACAGTGGCCTTCAGCTCATCTGCATTTTTTGGTCTCTTGTTTCTCATTTTCCTCTCGACAATACCCCATAGATTCTCTATGGGGTTCAGGTCTGGTGAGTTTGCTGACCAGACAAGCACACCAACACCATGGTCATTTAACCAACTTTTTCCAAAGACTTAAACTACTTCAGTCTGTGTGCATTGAAGTTATTTAATACACTAGTTTCACAATTTGAGTTGAAATACTGAAATAAATGAACTTTTCCACAACATTCTAATTTATTGAGATGCACCTGTATTTACATTTCACTTGACTTTCTTTCGTAGAACACAAAAGCAAGAATAACGGAGTAAGGAGGTCACTCCTGAAATTACAAGGAATAAAGACTGGAGCTTTAAAGCTTTTAAAAGCTTAAAAGCATCACAAAAATGATTAAGATAAAGTTTTACAATAGCTTTGTTTGATGAACAGGCTGAAATTTAGCTAATTATTCACTGATAATCATCAGTGAGTTGTTAACCACTGAGATCAGATCAATGATTAAGTGAGCTGAAATCGAGAACCAGATCAGTCCGATTCATTAAACTGAATCATTGAGATCTGTTTTCTGAACAGAATAAACTGCTTGGTTAAAAATAATGATTCATTCACAAATATGATATCGCTACTGAACTCAGAAGAAAACAGCCAGGAAAGATTTTCAGCATGCAAGTCATATGGACCACTTTTATGATATTTTTATGTTTTTTTGCCATTTTGAAGCTTGACAGCATCAGTCCTCATTTACTCACATTGCAATGCATGGGCATTGTATATACATTCAAATTTTCGTATTCCACTGAAGTCATACAAGTTTGGAACAACTTGAAGTGAGTAAATGATGACATAAATTTCATTTTTGGGTGTACTGTCCCTTTAAGCATAATGTTGTCATCCTTACTAATCTCTGATGCATGTTGTGAGAGGAAGAAAGGTCTGAGGAACAAAAATTAATAACTACATGTGTCTCAAATTGAAGACATTAATACTAAACAAGTGAGAAATTTCTCCTACTTCAGAATCTGCTTCAACACCAGTACTTTATACCAGCACTAGCACTAGCCTATAGGCTCACATGTCCTTACATGAATCAGAGGTACCACTCAGCTCACACAACATTACTGAGTCCCTGTTTAACACACTCTGATCTTCACAACCTGCTTCAACTTGCAAAAATCGATTTGTGCCTTTAGCCAGCTGTGTTGATGAATTACAAGAGTAAAGAAATTAATGAGTGGGAAAATCTGTTGTTGTGTTTAGAAAACAATATCGAACATTTCCTCCACAATTCCATGTGTGATTTAATCGATAATTATGTGTTATAGATAACAGATATAAAAAGAAGAACTGATGGTAATTCATACCCGGAGGAATGAAGCAGCTTCGCCTTTGCAAATGCATTTGCCATTTGATTTACACATACCACCAACATTACACAAGTATCTCCTTTGAGCTATGCACATCTATTCTTAACCTCTCTTAGGAACATATAGGCCTTATAATTGTCGTAATGAGCAGTATTGCATAAAAGTATCACACAATTTCTCCTCTAAAAATGTTTAAATGATTATAAACATGACAACTGGCACCCCGACTCCTCTGTGACTTCATTCAGGACATCCTGTTGGCCCTACATTGATTATGTGATCAGTATGAGAGCTATGGCCGGGGGGCATGTGATGGCACTCATGCAAACAGACTATTCAATGGGGCTCTTCTGCACAATAGCTGTTTGCCTGGTCTCCTCCCTGCCATGTTTCACTCATTCGTATGAGGGGGAATGAGCAGCCTTCAACTCCTGTACAGCTGGGGATACAGCATGCAGGTGCTATGTTGGTTGGAGTAATGTAATTATTGTGAGCAATACTGTTGGTTAGATGAAGAAAACATATGTTTTATGTGCAAGTAAAGAAAGAAAGAGTTTAGAAAGACAGTGATATCAATCTTGTAGTAATTAGACCTTTAAGATGCAATTGATTGTGTGGTGTAGGATTGATCTGGAGGAAGTATTAACCTTGAGGTGGCAATTTCTACTTTTGTTCGGGCAATGGCAGACGCTCTTATGGCTCCTTCAACGGCACGGTCCACTTTCTGCTTCGTTTTGGTGTTCTTGAGGGGAATAAGCTGCTTCTTGATGCCACGCACCAAAACGTTATTTTTGTACTTCCCCTCTTCTTTCGTCCCATCAGGGAATATCGTGCACCCGTAGCCGTGGCGTTTGTTGTTTATCCACTCGCCTTCGTATTTCATCCCATTGGAGCGCTCGCTGACACCGAAACCATTCCGCTTGTCATTCTTCCACTCGCCCATGTACGACTCGGTGGTGGTGGCATCGACATTGTCCTCAGCCGGCATGTACTCGTCGGCCACTTCTCCATCGCCAAAACTAATGGTGGAGTTTGCGTCGCTAGAGCTGATACGGCTCATGGTGGCGTCACTTCGTGCTGAACTGCGCTTGCTGGATATGGAAGAACGGGAGTCTGACTTCCTCAGCTGCTTGAGGCTCCCGAACAGCGAACCCCGTCTGAAAAGGCCCTTTTTTTTGCCGGAGCCCACTTCGCTGTCGCTGTGAAAGTTCAGGACGAAGCCGCCCCGGGTGCCAGCGGGGCTGTCGGACATGTGGTCATGAAGTACGGAGCCGTTACTCTGCTCGCTGCGGAGGGAGGCCAGCGAGGTACGCAGCGGGGAGCGGATGACAGTGGCCATGCCGTAAGGCACGCTCTGACGTACGCCATAGCCGTGTCGCATGCCGCCCATCCACTGGCCCTGGTACGTACCTGGCAAAGGGATTAGAGAGACTTTAGTCTAGATATTGCATAACACATAATACAGGGATTATATAAAAAAAGAAAACACCATAGGAACTCTCCTGTCAGGGTGCTTTGATGTTTTTTAAGCAATGCTTAGAATTTTTTTTATTGAGGTGTTACAATATTTCCAAGCTAATTAGATTAAATGATGGATTCATTTAAATAATTAATATAAAAGGATTATTTAAATAATAATTTATTCATTATTATTTATATTTTATTTCTTAATTTTTTTGCATTCCATGAATACTAAAAACAGTATCAGTAATCAAACTTCTTAAATTATATCCTAATATATTTTATTCTATTAAAAGGCTGAATTTAACAATAAAGACAGTTTGCTGGATGGAAGCATCCACTTAGTAACAAATCACTTCAAAAACAATTTACCATCAGGAACCAAGATTATAATCTTCAAAACACAATACTGTTCACAAGTTTGGTGTCGGTAAGATTGTTTTTGAAAGAAGTCACTTATGCTCATCACGGCTGCATTTATTTGATTAAAAAAATACAATAAATCAGTAATATTGTGAAATATTATTACAATTTGAAGTAAGTGTTTTCTGTTTATAATATTTGAAAATGTAATTTATTCATGTAATGGAAAGGCCGAATATTCAGCAGCCATTACTCACATGATCCTTCAGAAATCATCTTTATATGCTTATTTGGTGCACAAGAAACATTTCTTATTATTATTACCAATGTTAAAACAGTTGTGCCGCTTAATATTTTTATGGATTCTTTGATGAATAGAAAGTTTAAAAGTACAGTATTTATTTGAAATAGAAATCTTTTGTAACACTGTAAATGTCTTTACTGTCACTGTTATTCATTATTTAATTTCTGTCAAAATAAACATATAAATAACTGACCCCAAACATTTGAACTGTTTTGTATGTCCTCACTATTCGATACAGATATAATATATATATTAGGGATGCACGATATATCGGCCACCATATCGGTATCGGCCCATATCGGCTCATTTTTTCTGTTATCGGTATCGGCCTGATAAGAAAATTTGGCCGATATCTTAAAGCCGATAAATAATGCATCAGCACCTTCAGATGCGCGCTGTTCGTTTGCAGCCTTTTGTGCAATTGTACATTGTAATATTGTGTTTATTTGATGTATATCTGATTTATCTCATATAGAATGCGTTTGGTTAAGTTAAAAGAGCGCTTCAGTTTACCGGTGATCATCTTTAGCTCAGCACACGCAGCTCAAACAGCAGTGCACAACATTAATAACTATGATTGGGAATGTCGTGTATATAACATTCTAATGAGAACATTATTATAATAAAACGTTGTGAATTCTTTGGGTTTAGTTGCCGTGTTTCAGCGCGTTGTTATGGGAAGAGCGCATCCACAACAGGATCACACATTCTGACTATAGCACGCAATAACTGCGTCACTTTGTACATATATATGTTGTAATATTATGTTTGTTGCATTAATATTAATCTCAGGATGCATTTCCTTGAGTTAAATAAGCTGCCAGCAAAACGCTTCAGTTTACCATGTTCATTCAGCTCTTCAGCTTCAGCACGTGCAGCTCAACGGCTGCTATTTAAAACAGTGGTATTAATTTGTTACTTTTTCAAAATCATTGATATATTATTAATAACAACAACCACTTGTATTTTTCTCTTATTTTCATCAACAATATGGTTTAGTAATTAAAATCATTTAATTATTGTCCGTGCAGAGGCTATTCCGTTTTATTGATCTGTGGCGCATTCATTTTGATTCTTTACATGTGTAATGATGTCCAATGACTTGTTTGCATTATTTATGCATAATTTTATTTATTTGTAAGACTTTTTTATGACTAAATTTGGTAATGGGAGAGTAAATATATTTTTAAAACGTACACCGTTCAAACTAGGCTGCTTATGTTGAAGTGTTTGGGATGTGGCTTTTAATGATGAGACCTTTTTTGTAATCAGGCTCTCAAAAAGTATATAACAATTTGGATATAGATTTATCGGCCAACATATCGGTTATCGGCTTTCAAAAATAAAGAATAATCGGTTATCGGTATCGGCCAAAATTTTCATATCGGTGCATCCCTAATATATATATATATAGTGCTGGTGCTATAGTCATAATCTAGGTGAAAAGTTTTTTAATCTGACCTTCAGTAAATATACAAAGTGTTGCATAAATAAAATGCATAAATAAAATAACACCAGATTATAACTAAATAAATTATTGTCAGGTTAGTAATATACAGGTGTAATCCTATCCGCATTATGACGCTGAGGTGACGAAGTGAACAGCTCTTCCTTCTATATCTCATATGCTGGCCTGTCAGACCTAACAGCTTCAACAGCAGAGCCAGCACTATTTTAAAACATGGAAGTAATCTGAGCCATTGTGAAGTTTGTGACTCCAGCCAACCAAAACTCTTATTTATTTACCTATTTATCCACTCATTCCTTATGATTCTGCATATGTCATTGTCTCTACAGCAGTAATGCTGAGAAGCTAATATTCCAATAATAGGTAAACAGGCAGAATAGAAGTGACTTGATATACAGAGTGCAAAAGAGCCTATTTTCAGGATTCTTTCCAGAAGAAGAAAGTGAGTTATGAGTACGCGGTAATGTGTGACCCTGCCTCATAAATTCGACAGTAGGTCCTTGCCAAATATCAATTTACTTCGGATTTAAATTTCTTCTTAAAAGACTTCATAATATATTACTACGCAATCTAAAAATAATTTGAATAGTGGTGCTGTTTAATCACTTTGTAGTTTAGTTAAATTTAATAAAAAAATCTTAATATAAGCTAATCAGTTTTGACTATATATCTTTCAGTATTTTAAATATCTATATATATATATATGTGTGTGTGTGTGTGTGTGTGTGCGTGCGTCCGTGTGAGTGAGTGCATATATACAGTATATAGACCTATATATAAAATATACAGTGTAAACATGTATTATGTTTAACAAGGCAATACATTATGGCTCCTATGTTGATTAGTTAATATAATTATTTTTAATTCATTTAAATTCACCTTGTGGCCTTTTATTTGACCACTGATACAAAAGTGCATTTGTATATTAACATTATATTAATTAATGATATATAGAGTATGCTTATAACCTGTAAAATATATAGGCACCAAAATGTCACTTTTAATGTGTGAAACATGGTCAGTGTATTTTAAAGTGATAGTTCACCCAAAATGTTAAATCCTGTCCTCCCTCATCCTTGAGTTTTCCAAACCTGTATGATATTTTTTCTTCTGTTGAACACAAAATAAGACATTTTTAAGAATGTTGATGGAAGCCATTGACTTCCATAGCATGAAAAAATACTATGGAAGCCAATACCATCAATTGTCTGGTTACCCCCATTACAGATATTTTCCCAAATTCTTCAAAATATCTTTTCAGCAGAAGAAAGAAATTTATACAGGTTTGGTTCGACATGAGGGTGAGTAAATAATGACATTCATTTTTGGGTGAACTATCCCCAAAGTGTACACTGTACACTGTATAAACAAGTGAATTAAATTAACAGGTGGACAATACACCTTTTTAAATATCTCCATTTTACGATTTAACTTCCAACAAATGACAGCACAGAATTTTCATGTAGCACAAATATTTCTTGCAAAAGAAATAAGCAGAGACAAGAACTTGTCTTCTGGTCTACTAGTCTGCTAGAAGAGCTTTGATTTGACATGTTGCAGATGTAACTATTATTAGCCATGACCTCTGTGAGCAACTTCTTGCTGACCACTCCAGTTATATACCATGCATCAACTCAACTGCATGGACAAACTGCTTCATAAATCTGTAGCCAATTATTTAGGGGCAAAATCTAGGCACTAGAAATAACTCAAGCACTACCAGACGCAATCTTGTTTCATCTTTCACAAAAATGGAAGAAAAAAAAGTATCCTCATATTATTCATAAGTGGCATTTGTATTATAGTGATTAGACATGATTTCACTCGGCAGCGGCATCACATACACGCAAGACTTTAAAGAACAGTAAATAGGTCAAGTGATGTTTAGCCGCACTCACCCCCATCTCCGTATGTCTCGACCCCATATCCATCTTGCAGTCCATTACTCCATGTGCCTTCATACCTGGCAGGTGTATTGAGACTCTGGCGAACCCCATACCGACCCTTAAATCCGTGACTCCACTCCCCGCGGTACAGCCACCTCCCCTTGGACTCCACGCCGAGCCCGTGCCGTTTCCCCTGCGCCCAGTAACCATTGTATGTATTTCCACTGGGCCAGGTGTACACCCCGACTACCTCAAACCCGTTGGACCAGGACCCGGAGTATTCGCCCTGGCCCTTGGGGCCAGTGCAGATGCCGTGTCCGTGGGCTTTTCCGTCCTCCCACCCACCGCAGAAAGTGCCGCCATCGTCGAAGTCGAACCGTCCGCCCGTCATTCAGATGAAGGGTTGAAATGAAAGTGTTTGCGTCTCGATGGTTGGTCGTATGTCGGATGCTCAACAACTACAACAATAAAAAAGGGGGAGGTAAATTTCAGACTGCAGACGCAGTGGTGTGATGCGGTGGTGTCTGGTGGAGATGGGTGAGCGCGCGCATCGGTGCGAGTGTCGGCGGTGACTGAGAGGGAGGATCGCGCACAGGCGCCGGAGCCGCAGCCGCTGTCACTGTCGCCGTTCCTGGCTTTTTTTTTTAAAGATCTTCTCCCCCCTGTTCGCTTCACAGGGAGGGAGAGAGAGAGGAGACAGGAGCCCAAAGCCGGGCGAGAGACACCCAGCTGATGACGTCAGTACTACAAGCCCGCCCTCGCGTTGTACCACATTCACGTGGTTTCACATTATGGGTGGGCGAACGATGTAAGTTTTAGTTTTTGATCATCAGAAATAGACAGATTTTGTTTCGCATAACCATATTTTCTAAATATCCTATTTCTAAATATTTTCTCAATTAATTCCCTTTGAATTGTATTCTATGTAATCTATTTGCCTATTTGATTTATTATTCCCTATATGATATTTCTGCACTTTATATGATTTAGCAATAGTGTAATTGTTTACATGCCAACTCTGGTGACTCTAGATAGATAGATAGATAGATAGATAGATAGATAGATACAACTGTAAACAGAGCACTTAAACATATCCTAGTAGCTTATGTAGCAAAGCTCTAATATCACATTGTTGACAGCTATGTTGAGTAAATTTCATAAAATTTTGTTGTGACAAAATGGGCTTCAAGAGGACCTTGAGATTTATGGATCTGGAATAGAATTTTATTGTTTCTAAATTCTCCCTCCAACAGTCAGACAGTTTAGTCCACAATTAGGTCTATAATTATGCAGGTTACCTTGGCCATAACTTGTGCCACATCATTGTAACTAGTCAAGAAAATAGTGGTAATGTGGTCACAACAAAATAGCCAACCACTGTCATGATCAGAGGTGGCCACGTTTGTCCTGGGTAGATTTATGACAGCTTTAGTGGTGGTAATGATTGGCCACTATGCTCTTATAACTAAAAGTCTTGAAAAGTAATTTAGGCTACAGAACTGCCAAGACATGTCAGCAGTATGTTGCTTTGCAGATTGCAGTTTAGACTGAACACTCAGATGATGTCAGACATTTGCAGAAAGATGAATGAACTTGTGCCATGCAAAGGGTGACAAAGAACGTCAACAGTCCTTAGAATAGTAACACTGATCCATGTGGACAGTATTTTACAACAATGCTAAAACAATGAATGCAGAAGTACATCTACTGTTGTGGTAAGTTACTTAGCTAAAGATAAGCTTAGTTAAAAGACTTGGGTGACATTTGTCAATTATCATTATTAAAATCATTATTTTCTAACCTATTTTATATAGGTCAAATAATGATTTTAATTTGAAAATATACTTTTTGGTAACACGTATTTGAACAATTCTCACTATTAACTAGTTGCTTCATATCATATTAGCATAGTGGCTGTTTATTAGTACTTATAAAACACATATTAATGCCTTATTCTGCAAGACCATATTTTAGATCCCTTAACCCTACCCCACACCTAAACTTAACAACTAACTTATTACTAACAGTTAAAAATCAGCAAATTAGGAGTTTATTGAGGCAAAATCATAGTTAATAGTTAGTTAATAGTGAGAATTGGTCCTCAAACTAAAGTGTGGCCAAATTTTTACTTGATTTATCTCTAATTTTTACCCAATAGAATGCTATTGTATTTTCTGAGGCCCCCATCACTAACATTTTGAATAATTCTTAGTAACAGGTGTTGTGAGTATGAAATAAATCTTACAATGTATTTGAGAAAAAAAATAAATGCCAATAGTGACCCCTGGTGTCTATCCTTCATGTTTCTACGCTCTCAATCCTCTGCATACAGTATGTCCTTGTTCAAAGCCTACATTTTTAATCTAGAGTTCCGTAAGAATTCAGTCAAGATGCAGTTGTGTGACAAGTGTGACACTCATAATATGAAATATATCTGAAAACATAATGACAGCTATAATATACTATTGATATGCAAATCTACAGCATTACATTTATTAATATAAAATGTTTGTGCCCTGAGTTGTTTTGCAAACAATAAAATATGCTTTATTGTCCATGAGAAAAGTAACAGCTTGCCTCAGGACATTTTTCCTGCATGTTTGTTTTTTGGTTTCAGAACTAAAAATAAATCAAATAAAATAACAAAGCATAGATATACAAAAATGCACTTGTAACCACTTAAAGAAATAAACAAACAATCGAAATGAATTAATAAAATACAAAAATAAAAACCCTTTACAAAATAAACCACTCAGAACCCAGCAGGACATTTGACCATAATGCACCACAAGATGTCAGTGTGTGCTTGGTACATTTCCCATTGTGTGTGGAATACACTTAAACGTCTTTTTTTATGACCTATTAAAATCTATAAATACAGATTTCCTCTCTTATGCCTCATTTTGGACGTAGCCATTGGTTCTAAATACATATTTGGTTTATTGCCATGTCCGAATGACTGTTCCAATCATTTAGAAAAATTCTATGACGTGAACCAGGCCTCTTTGGTTCCATTTGGGCAAACATTGTTATGATATCAGTGTCCTTGTCCCCAAACAGCAGCTGTGTTTAAATAAACATACAGAGACAGAACCACTCCCAAAAAAGAGCACTGATTCTTTTACCTAAAGCTGATAGGTTACGCAACAGAGAATAAAGTTAAATTAAGAACAAGAAAAAATCGAATCTGTTTTAGTCATTGCTTTATCCAATAGTCATATCTCTATTTAGTTCTAACTAACTGGAGTTTTTCTTCCTTGCATCATAAACCAAACATGACAATTTATAATCACTTGCAAAATGGCATTGGCTTACATGAATGTTCACACCAGGAGCTAATTCGGTTGCATCATGGTTATCCAATAGTTGGCAACATGGTTATCCAATACAATATTTGTCTTATATTTATGTCCACCTGAGAAAATAAAGCACACCAACTGGTCATTTAAGACCTGTTTCGTGCCTCTCTAGGCAGTAGTTCATAGTGGTTCTCACAAAGGCTAGGCCTTCAGTATTTGTTTGGGGGCACTGCAGAGAGCTCAGGCCTCAAACGGGAGGGAAACAGAACAGCAAGCCAACAATAACACTTGCTAAGCACTTAGCTTGAACAAAGACAAAACCAGGACTGCCGGTATATTCCAGAGGGCATTGCAAAGCCAAACTATATTCCTATAGATAAAGCCATCAGTGCACTCTCTATCAAAATGAGTCTTTGTAGGAGACATGAATACCAAAGGGCCTGCGTTCCTTTGTGCCTAAAGAAATATTTCTGCAGAAAACGCATTTAAAATGTGTTTATTTTCCACTGCATAACAGACAGGTTAAGAAATATGAAAAAGTCTTATCAAGATAATTTTACATGCCATATTGCAGTGGATTTTCCCCAGCAACCCAACAAAGCTCATATGTAACCTCACATCAAGGACAAGACGTCAAAGATTGGGTGCTCAAATATCTCAGAAAAACAGTGGAAGTGCTCAACTGGTTTTCTTTCCCTGCAAAAGAGTACAGAGTACAGTTGGCATAGACTTTGACTTGTGAAAATAAGATTTGCTGTATTCTGTGTAAGTGTGCAAGAAGAACACACATGTACTGAATGAATATATACAGATACAACAGGACATCTAAAATATTCTTTCTCTGTCGTTGGTCTTGAGTTGTTTCTCTATAATGTTGGTCAGTATCCATTTGGCCAAATAAATCATCATGTGCATGAAAAGTACTACAGAACTGCACAATGCTGCCACAATTATACGCATCACAAAGATAAGACAAAATCTGGTTGGGAAGTGTCGTCCTAAATTGCTGTTGTGCTGATTTATTGCTGCTCCTTATCGCACCCCTTGTATCAGCTTGAAAAACATGGTTGAATGACATCATCTCTTTTTTAAAACTATGATTTCAACCAGTTGAGTTCTGGTAACTATGAGTTATTGCCATTATGTCAGCTGTTATTGTTAAAACAGTCCTTTTTATTGTTAAAACAAGGTTGGCTGTTACCCTCTCCTTTCATTGCTGTGACACAAGAGAAGGAAATTGTATTGCCCATTTATAATATACATTTTAATCATTGTTTCATTTTATAGGTTTTGCATGTCATCATATTGTGGCATTCCTATAAACAGTTGTAGTGGTGGATGATGATATCGCCTAGTAATAATCTTCTGTGTTAATAGTTTGAATATTTGTAAATGCCGTCTGTTAGTTCTATTTTTGTAGTGTAATTCTATATATGGTACTGAGAGCTCTTTTCTTTTCTGGCATACATGTGAATTAAGGGAAAAAAATGATGTTGGAATGCAGATAGAATTGTTATACACGCACACACATACACTTACTATGCTCTCACTGAAATTCATACCTTCTGTGCAAACCCTTTGTTATGATGTATCAAAAGGTTCTGGAGATATATTCAGACATTTATATGTATATTAATGAATTTGGCTTTAATTCAAAGCCATTCACAATGCATTTAAGATATGCATGTTTTCTTTTGGAGCAACGCTTAATACATAGAATGCTAAAGACATCCTAATTTTGGTGGCAATATGGTGTTGTAATGAATGTAGGATTTAAAACAAGTGTCCATATGTTCTGAAAATGCGGGTCATTGCCACTTCCTGTCTAAACCAGACAACTGACCAGCCAAGTGCACCATCACTTAATCACTGCAAAAAATACAGCTCCTGTTCCATTCGGTTTAGACCACATTAAAATTCCCTTTGATGCAACATGACATTTTACAACAATCAACATTAGTTTGTGCGTTATTCCACACTGCACACTATAATTCACATATAATTCACATTATAATTCACAAAGTGCTTTGGTTTCCACTGTGCAGTGCTCTGGCCAGAACAGCACCAAATACAGTTTGTGTTCCAGTTTCCCTTTGCTTTTAACATAATGTTTAGGATGGGATTGTTCCAAAGGTCATTCCATGGTCATTCAGTGCTTGACTGAGGTAGTTGGTCCTGAATGTCTTTTTAATGTACATTAATGTATTTTTTTTTTTTTTTTTTTTTTACAGTTTTTCTGAATTGCTAAAACACTAAACCCCAGTCTCTAAACCAAATTCTTACTAGCTTAAACCAATTTGTCGAATAAAGCACTCTTTCTGCTAAACTTTAAACATGTTCAGGCAGTTAGGCTCTATTTGCAAATCTCATGCACTCTTTTTGCAAAACTCTAAACACATTCTCATTCACTCAAACACTTATCACACTGTGATGCATTTGTGCTGCAAAATGCTAAACACAAGTGGCAAAAGTTAAACACAACTAAAGCGCGTCATCGTTTACACACATCGTTTACACACAACAATTCAAACTTGTTCACACTTGTTTCTAATGATGTGATCAAACCAACTGTACAAAATATGTATAATATAGTTCAGAGTGCACAAGTGGCACAGGTGACTGAATGATGATACGAACAATAGATGGAAACAATCTGAGAAGGAGAGGAGGAAGACTACATGTAAGAAGTGGAGGATGAGGAGAGAAAGAGTAAGGTTTAGAGAGTGTTATCAAGGCTGGATCTGTCAGACCAGAGGGGTTTTTCTCTTTGGCAAAAAAGACAACATTACTTGTGATGTGGACAAAGTCCTCAGGCCGGACTCAAGCACAAAGACATGATGCTGAGACAGAATGAAACTCTCATTGACCCTGATTTTACGATTGCACAACTTACAGTATTTGAGTGTACTGTAACATGTTATTCATTTAGAGTTTTACTTGACCTTTGCAGTTGGACTGCAGTATTTTTGCAGTATCCAAGCACTGAATATATACAAACATTCAGTACTATTCAATATTCGGCACAATACTGTTCTTGCAGTACATAGAGTAGGCCTTTACAATATATCCACCTTACTCATTTGCAATTACTATACTTTTTTACAGAATTGCAAAATTGTTCACTCAACACAATATACTTTTTTCTGTAATGTTCTGGATGCTGTGTTCTCCATTTTTCTCTGTAGTGTCTAATCAATACTCTGTAGTGTTTATTTTATTGACTCATGTGTGTGTGATCTGAGAACACTGTTTGATTTTGAGTGCAAGTGAAATGGTTTTGCAGTGATTGTTTGATTTTGATGGAAGAGTCAGAGGTCTCGTGAATTTAGTTTGAGTATTTGGATTTGTGTTTAAATGTTTTGAGAAAATGCGTGATGGTTTCAAGAAATGTGTTTTAGCAATTCAGAAAAACTGTAATTTCATGATTTTAGCATGTTTGCAGGGTTTTGATGATCTTTTTGGCATGCTGGTAATAGTCCTTCAGTAGTTTCCTTGAAGAGATGTGCATATAATACAGACTGTGATTCAGTTATTCAGTTTCTTCTGATATGTATGTAAGCAATATCACACAAATGTCACAATAGCTGTGTCCCAATTCCGAGGCTGAATCCTTGAAAGGATGCAGACTTCAAAAGCCACACCTTCGAAGGCCATGAAGGCAGAAACAAGCATTGTTAAATGAGACAGTCTAGCACACGGAGGATTGCTCTTGTCAAGTGGCAGTAACGTTTGTAGTGGATTAAAAAATAAATAAATGTGTCTGAAACCAAAACAGGGTTCACAACTATCCGTCTAAATATGCTCACCTTGGTCTATGTATGCACATAATAAAAAGTATTTTAAAAAACATAGTATCTATACAAAAATCTGTAATTTTTATTTCATTTATTTGTAACATTGGACATTTGATTAAGTCGAAACCCAATTCTTGCATGTAAAATAGTTATCCGGCATTTTCTTTCAAAACAAATCCTGTCATCACTTGTGCACAATGAATCTTGGGATAGTTTGACTCTGAGCCGTGAAGGATCTATCTGTTGTATCCGAAGGATGCATTCTAATTAGGTAAATTAAATATGATTAAATATATATCTAAATTACCTTTATCTATATTAAAGGTAAATATCTAAATATTAGGCCGCATTTATAGGAGCCTTTGAATTGGAACTTTGGTGATGAATTCAATCTTAGAATGCAGCATTTAAACGATGCAGCCTTTACGTTATGGACACAGCTATAGTCATTCGATCACAACAAATGATTCAGTGACTCACTTGTCACATGTTTCATTTCTGAATGACTCAGTGTTTTGGTTGGTTGAGTAAACGACTCAATGACTCGCTCATAAAGACAGCTGTGTCCGAAATTGCATACTCTCTGAGTAGGTACTTCTATGCAATAAGTAATTACTTTGTGGCCATTAAAAAAAAAGGCCTATATAGTATGAATGTGTAGTTGCCTATGAATGTATTCTGGATGTACTACATTCGTGGTGTTGTCATTGTCATGTGACCTACACAAATCCTCTCTGGTGGCATCACAGGATATTAAAGACTTTCTGAAGAAAGGCTTTCTAAAGAATTCTGCAGAAAGTAATAGGTCCTCTGAATACTTGTTGCCTATTTATTTAGTTATTTCTGCCTGTATTATGAATACTGTGAATTCTGACAAATTACTTGTTTCACATAACTTTTTCACATACTGCTACTTTCTTTTTTTTTTTTTGCATACTATATAGTCGAAAAGTATATTCAGATGTAGCCAGTCCCAGAGTTACCAGTGTTTCTGAATGAATCAATTTAGTAAATGATTGAATGTCTCACTCATAAAGACAGCCACTTGCTTGTTCCTGTCATTTCAACAGGAATCTATATGTGAATGGGAATTTACAAATAATAAGTATTTAAACAAAAGTAGCAAAGATGCTGTTTCTCCATTTGGTCAATATATCTGTGTTAAAAAAGATTATACTTGGGGCCATTGAGTTTATAGGGATTGTCCTGTAAATAAATCTGATGTATGAAATCCTTTTCCACACTGTTAGACCTCCATTATCTTTGTCTTGCCAAAGACGCAAGATGCCAAGCCACAAAATAACAATTTATTGCTATAAAAACCACACTATATTTAGATTTCTTCATTTGGTTATAGATTCCCACACGTGGTTTTAATTATTTTTTATAGGTTTAGTGAGATTCATATACAGTGGTAAGATTAAGGTCATTTTATAAATCATTTGTCATTAAAATCATGATGAGTAAAACACTACACTGCATCATGGTGGTCACAAAATGACAGCTGATACTGAGGTCCATCACTGATATCAGCTTGAAATGTAAGAAAGTAAATCAAGGATTACATGTGGACTGAAGAATAAACACACAGTTAATCATAGCTTTAGGCTGAGCCAATTTCACTCGACCATATGACTCTTTTAAAGGAAATATATTTGTGTTAATGGATTTTGGCATAGAGACTCCAGAGGCTGTGTTTGATGATCTCCCAATAGTCCTTCATGAGCTTTAACTAGTTATAGACATTAATGTGCTTCATTTGCAATACAATTGTTTTTATTAGAGTGCTCATAAATCTCACACATTAATAAATATCCAAAAAAGTGTATATTATGTTAAAATGATGATATGATCTTCCTATAAACAGCACAGCAGTTTAAGTGAGTGCATTAGAGGTTTGTTCTCTTTGTGTTCCAGGGAATTCTGTTGAGTGACTCATGATAGTAAGGGAGGTCTTTATCACTTTTTTTTCTTTTTCATGTTCAAGCTGTAGTCCAGTGCTTTTATGGAGTACTGAGAGGATTGTTGAGCTTGGATGTTCTCCCTACTCTTACATCTTATATAATATCAATAACATGAAAGCAAGGATTTAATTGTTACTAGAATTTGCCTTGTATCATAATTGTTGGGCTAGTTTCTCTGTCATTCCTGAGTCTAATCTGAGCACAATTGTTAGCAAGTAAACAATAAAGCAAGAAATTATGTCAGAAATGTTTTGACATTCTGCAACAAAAGACTATTCAGAGAATATGGAGATGTATTTGATTAAGCAAATATCAGATACACAAGATTGCTTGCCATGGCTTACACACTCTTTGAGGACATTTTGACAAATGTTTTTTAGTCAAATGTTTTTCATTACAAGCTGTCAAGATTGTCATAGATCTTTTTTCCAAAGCACTTTAAGTTACACTTATTGCAGTGACAGCTCCCCTGGACAGACAGTTCAGGTTTTAGTTCAAGAACTCCCCTTACCAAAAAGAAGTATACGTCAAGATTATTTTATTAAGTATTCTTAAGTAAAGTTCAAGTATATTTTTAAATATACAGGTGCATCTCAATAAATTTGAATGTCGTGAAAAAGTTCATTTATTTCAGTAATTCAACTCAAATTGTGAAACTCGTGTATTAAATAAATTCAATGCACACAGACTGAAGTAGTTTAAGTCTTTGGTTCTTTTAATTGTTATGATTTTTTATGAATAAATGAACTTTTCCATGACATTCTAATTTATTGAGATCCACCTGTACTTTATGTAGCCTACTAAGTATACAAATATCAGTGTACTAGTATACTTGTAAGTGTACTATTTCAATCCTCATTGGGACTAAATTTACTTTTAAGTATAGCCTACTTTAAGTATAACACTAGTAAACTTTGAGTACACAACTAGTTTACTTCTATGTTTTAGTTTGTACTGCAACTATACTAAAAGTGAACTTATAGGCATACTGATAGTTTATTAATTAAATACTTTTTAAATAGCATTTTAGTACACTTTGAAGTATAGTGTCAGAAAACTACTAGTTTAGTAGTATTTACTTCCTAAACAGAGCACAGGGTAATAAAGTCGTTATTCTGTGACTATGAGCTGCCAGTTTGCAAGAACATCATTGGGTGGAGCACACAAAGGCTCAGCAAGGATGTGGATGGTTCGGCAGTAGAACTTTTTTTTCTTTTACTCTTCAGTTACAGCTAAACAGTACTTGTCCACTAAATTTGAAAATGCATTTTAAAAGTATCAAATATTAGTTAATTAAGTAATAATGAATTGAATTAGCATAATACTAGGCTGAGGCCAACATGCATAAAAACAGCAAAAGCTTGCATTTTCATATCATTTTACTTCTGCTGAAGCTCAGTCTGTGTGAAATGTATCCTTCGACTCAAAAACAGCCTGAATGGTTCCTCCACTAAAAAACAAATATTGTGGACAGGTGAAAGGAAATCCATAAGATTCCAGATATTCATTAACCTTATTCATCTGGTTTCTTGTATACTGTTTTATCATTTTCTTGCTTTTGCACAGATACTACGCTATTTAAAATGATGCCGTTTCCAGTTATGTTTATTTACCTAATGTTTCTTTATACACTTTTTGTCCCATACAGTATATGACATAGTTTTGGTGATACTGACACATTATTTAAGTGTCTTTCTGCAAAACTGAAAAAGAAGTTATGAAATAGCATTTGTCCATTTTATTAAGGCTATAATTGAGAGCATTAAATTGGAACATTGTCCTGGGCCCTGTTAAGAGGGGGTTCCAATAAAGTCCACTCATTATTGGTTTATTTCAAGGGTGTTCAATCCTGCTCCTGGAGGGCCAATGTCCTGTAGAGTTTAGCTCCAACCTGCTCCAGCACACTTGCCTAGAAGTTTCTAGTGAGTCTCGAAGACCTTGATTAGCTGGTTGAGGGGTGTTTAATTAGGGTTGGAGCTGAACTCTGCAGGACAGTAGCCCTCCAGGAATAGGTTTGGATACCCTGGTTTATTAGATATGGATAGTACAAAAAACATGCTGCCAAAGAACTGAAAAAAGCATTGTACATAGAGAATATAGCATATGCAAATTTGCATCTCAAGTCACTACAAAGGCTTTACTTAAAAGATAAATAAATATATAATTATTATTGGGTCCAGTTGAGAGGAGACCCACTGAAAAGTTGCAAAGTCATGATATAATGTCAGACATTTCCTTACTGCTTGGACACAGTAAACATCTCCCTTCTGGACTGAAGAATGCATAAGCAGTAGCACTCAATTCCAAGAAAACCTGCAAATTCACAGTTCAGCAGAAGAAGGGAGGAGAGTTAAAGGGGGAGTGAGGTCATATTTGCGTCACATTGCTCTTACTCAGCTTCCACCTGCCAAAGAAAATGATATGCCTCTGAAGGGCTTCTTAACTTGGCTTTACACACATGCTGGCAAATGGGCTCTTTGGACTCAAACACTGAACAAGTGTATCATGAATAATGATACTGAATGAATAAGACATTAAAAAACATATATAATACAGAAAAACATATCTCACTGACGTTCTACACCTAAGCTGTTAAATACACTGAGAAAAGTTAGTTATGTCTGTAAAAATGACCTGGGGTCATCACATGTGGTTGCCACAAGCCCACTGGCCGCTCCTTTGTCGCTCACTCTAGCCCGCCGTGTGTTTCGTTGTGAAAGCGAAACGACTTTGTTTGGCCTTCCAAAAGAGGACACGACTAGAAATCAGTGGTTAAGTTGTATTTACAACACTGTTCCAGAACAGCTCAACCCAAATATTCAGATGTGTGCAGCGCATTTTATGGAGGACTGTTTCCTGATTCTGGTAGAGTAGACTACAATGCCGGCTGTTCTGACTCACAGACTGTAAGTACGTTTTCATTTAAAGGATTTGCCACTGACGATTCAAACGCGAGTTTTAGGCAGTGTAGAGTAGCGTTTGTTGTTTGTCATATCTCCGATCACAAATGCAGACATGGTTTTATGTTTACCCGGCGCGATGCAACACAACGCGTAAAAAGACAGTATAAGTCATTATAATCCGTAATTATGTCCCCACTGGATGCAACAAATGCCTCGTTTATAATGGGTTTGAATGTTTTTGTCTTGTCGCTCCGGCCTGACAGGGCATCACAGTATGGTAAGGCCGTAACATTTCCGTCACGCGCTTGAGGTATTCGGCCAATCACAACGCACTGGATAGCTGGCCAATCACAGCACACCTCGCTTTTCAGACCGATGAGCTTTGTAAAAATAGACACGTTTCAGAATGGCGGGGCATAGAGGAGAAACAATAATGTACAGTATGTGGAAAATAATGTGTTTTTTTAACCTTAAACCGCATAAACACATTTCATAACACCAAATACACCAAATAATGTTCTTTTTAGCAACACCATATGACCCCTTGTATGTTTGGTAATGTCAGTCATAGTAACTGGCCTTAATAAAATTGAACTTGAACACTTCAACATTGAGAGACACCCCTTGGTTTGTCTTTCTCTTCCAAGACTTAGGCATACTGAAATTCAAAGAAAACATAAAGAAAACAAAAAATTATCTTGGAGTAAGTTATAGAATTTTTCATTGATGTTACAACTAACTCCGAGTCTTGTATGAACTAGCTCACCTTACAGATAACAGCCGAAACATTAGCACTAACAGCTTGCATGAAAAATATCTACACAGACACACAATAAACATAATTTAACTTTGATGAGTTTAACTACAAAGCAAGGACTGCCATCACAAAAAAATAAATAAAACAATAATAATACTTATAAAAAAAAAAGAAGTACAAAAAGTTACTTTCTTACATCAAAATGAGTTTTTCTCCTCTAAAATCTGCTGTGTCTGCCACAGGGCTCTACTTCCTCACATGTGGAATAAGGACTAAACTGAGAATGTGTGAAGTGAATTAGATGATTTGTAACTTGTTCCTTATTTGAGAAATTGGAAGTGTTACAACTGACCCGTGTACAACCATCCCCGGTCTCCCCCTAAGGAAGTTAATCAAATTGTTTCTATTCATAAAAAATATGTTTTGCCCATTTATGTAGTCTATTTCTTCTAGTTAAATAGCAGTGTTCATAATGAAAAATAAAAATTAATTAATTAATTAAAAACACACACAGGTTAATCACAAATTGGAGATAGACTTTCATACCATTTCGAAAACTAACCATATGGTTTTATTATAGTAAAAGTGTAGTAACCATGTTTTTTAAAGTTTTTTTTTTGGCATATTGATCACCATTTGTATCACAGTTTTAGCAAATACCATGGGCAGTGTAGCAATACCTTGGGTTAATCTGTTAAAATAATAGGGTATTACTACTATTAAGAGTGTAAAATAGTGAGCTGGCCTGATTCTGGCTGGAAACATGGTTAGCATGCCCTGTTCAGGAGCACCTTGCGCTTGCCTCCTGAATCACAACAGCACAGTATAAAAGCCAGAGGCAGCAGTGGACAGGATGAGAGATCTCCATCAGGATAACTGACTCACAGAGCTGCTGCTTCGCCGCACACTCAAACAGATAGCCTACGAACACTTCAACGGTACGATGTTGATGCAGGAAATTTATAAACCTACATAAACTTTTTATATAATTTATATGATATTTTATATATTTCAAATATCATGTCACTCATTGTTTCAATTATATTTCATTTTGAGATGTACATGTTCATGAGTATTATTTTATTTGCAGATAATCGCAGATTATTTACCAAAGAGGGATGAAGAGCATCAACTTTTTTACCGACTTGCTTCTTCTATTCATAGCCAGTGATGCGAGCGCTTGGGTTATTAGAAATTCGACTGAAACGCTCACCGGAACCAATATCACTATTAATACATCGGAAATGGTGAATGATGGATTTGCGTCCATACCCAAATCAAGGCGAAAACGGTACATTTCGCAAGGTGACATGATAGCTATTCTGGACTATCACAACAAGGTGCGAGCGAATGCTTTCCCACCTGCAGCCAACATGGAATATATGGTAAGCAACCAACTCATCCCTCTCATCTTTCCAAAGAAACAATATGCTGCATTTTACCTCTCAATA
The DNA here is from genome assembly GCF_001515645.1 of Sinocyclocheilus grahami. Lineage (NCBI taxonomy): Eukaryota > Metazoa > Chordata > Actinopteri > Cypriniformes > Cyprinidae > Sinocyclocheilus > Sinocyclocheilus grahami. The sequence goes on along the minus strand of NW_015505585.1, from coordinate 177,502 downwards.
GCAAAACTACAAAAAACTGATTAGATTGACATGCGGTACTGCATTTAAATCATTCGACAGCTCCTCCTGCTGGATACAATACAATATTATTAAAGCCTGTTAGACCATTTAATCCCACCGATAAATTTACTTTTGAGTTTAAAAATTATAAAATACTTGTTGATTTATCGTATAATCACAATGTCTTGCTTTTATGTGGGTATTTATAACACACACACACACACACACACACACACACACACATGTGTGGGTGTGTGTAGGATTAAATTCCAGTTTATTTGACATGGATATGATTTCCTTCATGGTTTCAGCTGTAAAAATTTTAAAATATTAATAAGAAAATTTTTATTTCACACAATTAGCTCTGTTGTTATATTGTTTTAGCTTTGGAATGAAGACCTAGCCAGGTCAGCAGAAGCTTGGGCAGCCACTTGTATTTGGGAACATGGACCTCCTTACCTTCTCCGATATCTGGGTCAAAACCTCTCAGTCCGAACTGGCAAGTAAGTCTTGCATGTGAACAGTTGTTTGCTATTGATAGAACAACCTCTCAGATCTTTATTATTTTTACAATAAAGAAGAATTGTGCTCATTTAATGGCTTGAAATGTCACTATGGCAGCATTATCCTATTACAAACAATGAACAAGACTCGAGGCAATGGGCCAGACCAGAATTTTGTGTTTTGGATGCAGTCCAGTGGATAATGCGCCCCACACCCCCTCCCATTTTCTAAATTGCATCTTAATTGTTTCTGCTCCTGCCAGTTACCGCTCCATTCTTCAGCTGGTTAAACCTTGGTATGATGAGGTCAGAGATTATGTGTTTCCATACCCACGTGACTGCAATCCCCACTGCCCGATGCGCTGTTATGGACCAATGTGCACACATTACACACAAGTGAGTTTGGTTGCAAGTCATAATTCAGATTAAGCAAACAGTAAAATGTCTGACACTCTCTGCATGTTACAGATGGTGTGGGCGTCATCAAACAGAGTTGGATGTGCCATCCAAACCTGTTATAATATGGTAGTGTGGGGCGTCGTATGGAGGGAGGCAACGTACTTGGTCTGCAATTATTCTCCAAAGTTAGTCATGTTTTTATCTTTTAATGCAACTCTAGCCAGATTTTACACCCTTCAAGAGCACAGAGTTTACCATTCTCAATCTGATAATCCCAGTACATGACTAAGGTGTTATGCATGCTCATCTTTGTGGTATATTTTTAAAACAGTCCTATTTTTCAGGGGCAACTGGATTGGTGATGCACCTTACAGAGTCGGTGTGCCATGCTCAGCCTGCCCTCCAAGCTACGGAGGTTCATGCAGCAACAACATGTGCTTTCCTGCCATCAACTCAAACTTCATGTACTGGTTTAAATAAGCTGTCTGTCATATGTTTAAAGGAATAGTTCTCCCAAAAATGTAAATTTGCTGATTTACTCACCCTCAGGCCATCCAAGATTTAGATTAATTAGTTTCTTCCTCACAACAGATTTGGAGAAATTAAGCATTACGTCACTTGCTTAACAATGGATCCCCTGCAGCGAATGGGTGCCGTCAAAATGAGAGTCCAAACAGATGATAAAAACATCACAATAATACACAGGTAATCCACATAATTCCAGTCCATTAATTAACATCTTGTGAAGTGAAAACCTGTGAGTTTTTAATAAACAAATTCATCGTTAAGCTATTAAAACTGTTGCTTCTGGTTAAAATAGGAGTCCTCTATCCAAAATATTGTTTTCGCCATTGAAAAATCTGAATCAGAAGACAAATATGTACAGATCAAGCATCGTTTACAAGCAAAAACCATCCAAAACTGTTCTAAACAAATATGCTAGTGGATTTTGATGTGAGAGGACAACATTGGATGGACTTTTTCATTGGAGGAAGCTTTATTATGGATTATGGGCTTGTATTTTGACCAGAAACCACAGTTTAAAGTTAAAGGTACATGAGGTTGACACTGCATTTAAAACATTGCTTTTGCAAATACACAACATGACATTTCTTCGAGTTCAAGAGATGTATTGAGTTCTTTTGTAAACACATTTCTAAGATTTTCCTGGCACAAGTTGCTTATTGTTTCAGTGTCTTTCAGAGGCTGCTGCACTACATGGCCTTTATTGATTGTGTAAACGTGTGTCTATGAAGCTAAATAGTTCCAGTTTTCCTGGACAGTTCTTCAGCGCTGCTCCACACTTTTGTATTATTTCTTGTTTTGTTTACCACTTGTGTAGCTTCTATTATATGCCTTTCTATTCTGTTTCTGATGAAAAATTCAGAGCTGTCCTTAGATCTAGATCTACAGGCCTCAAAAATCTGAGTTTTGAGACACCTGAAAATAATGCTGATCACTGTGCAAGACTGATCTGCTGAAAACATTCTCAGCATTTCTGCTGATTAAGCTGAAATATGAGAAATAGTGAACCAATAGTATGTTTGCTCAGGGAAAATATAACACACCCTTATTTTTATTTTGCAGACCATCAATATTGGCAATGGATGTAAGCAGAAAGAAATGGAAAGACTCCCCCTCACCACCACCAAATAACAAACATAACAACCCAGCTCCCTCAGCAAAATATAGGTCAGAACCACTGCATACATTAACTGGGCCTGCTGAAAGCTCCCCAGCCAACAGATACACAGAATTGACAATTTTTTTCACACTTAAAGGGGTCATATGATGCTGCTAAAAAGAACATTCTTTTGTGTATTTGGTGTAATGAAATGTGTTTATGCGGTTTAAAGTTAAAAAAACACATTATTTTCCACATACTGTACATTATTGTTTCTCCTCTTTGAAATGCGTCGATTTTTACAAAGCTCATTGGTCTGAAATAAGCGAGGTGTGCTGTGATTGGCCAGCTATCCAGTGCATTGTGATTGGTCGAATACCTCAAGCTTGTGACGGAAATGTTATGCCCCTCACTGTTGATGCCGTGTCCCGGAGCGACGAGACAAAAACATTAAAACCCATTACAGACGAAGCATTTGTTGCATCCAATGACTTATACTGTCTTTTTACGTGTTGCGTCACTCTCTCTCGGACACACTAGGCCTCTCTTACGAACTGTCGTTCTCTCTCTCTCTCCGTGTTCACTTCACTTTTGTCCAGCCCGGCGCCTCATAGGTGAAAGCCGATCTGGCGATCCACAGCATATATACATCCAAATACATCCAAGTTGATGTATTTCCTCAGCGACCAGCACGGATCAGCTCTAGGCATGACGAAGCAGATATCGTCCTCTTTTGGAAGACCAAACAAAGTAGTTTCACTTTCACAACGAAGCACACAGCGTCTTCACGAAATGGCGGCAGCGTCAACAATACTACAGCGAGAATAAAAGTTACGCCTTCTTTCTTTGCGTGAACATTTGGGCGGCGTTATGCTAATCTTCCCACATCGTGACGTAGACATGTTGGGGGCGTGTTAGAAAGAGCCATTTTAGGTAGGTGTGGTTAACTCTTAACTTTTATAAAGAATATCTCTTTGGATTTGAGACTTTAGTCTTTGCAACTTTACAGATCTTCTTTATTCACCAAGAGCTTGCAACACTCCAAAGAGAAAGGAAAAATTGAAATCGCATCACATGACCCTTTTAAGACATTTTCACCAATTGCATGACTTCTTCCACAGATGCACACATTGTAATGTATACATCTAAAGAGAAGGGTTTTTTTGCCAGAAATACCAGATTATTAAGTGATAAATTAAGCTTCTCATTTTAAAATTCAAGCTGAATCAGTTTTACGTATAATTAAATCCATATAGTTGTTCAGCCCAAATTTCATGTTTGTGGAGAGCATTCAGAGTTCACGGAGTTCAAAGCTTTTCGTCCATTTAGTGAAGGCTTGAAAAAAAATCACTCAATGCTGCCATCTAGTGTTTGTTTGGTCTATGACACAGTACCACACTACTGTTCATTGTTGTCCGATAGATAGATAGATAGATAGATAGATAGATAGATAGATAGATAGATAGATAGATAGATAGATAGATAGATAGATAGATAGATAGATAAATAGATAGATTTAGATTTTCATGTTTTATGTCGACTTTCCATGGACATAATGACTTTTACAAACTATACAATATACTGTTCTATCCCGTAAACCTAACCCTCACAGAAAACGTTCTGGACAAGAGAAGAAGAAAAAACTACAGTTGATCAAAAATGCCCCCAAAAGGTCAAACATTTCAGATTTTACTATCTTTGTAGGGGGCATTTGGTCTACCTACCTCACGGACACAAATAAAAATAGCATGAATGTTTATTGACTAGATACGCAAACCAGAAATACAGAATACTTATATTTTCACCGGTATATATGATTCAGTGCTGTGGGTGTGTCGATGTGGTTGTGGGCGTGGCTTAAAAGTTGACTATAAAATAAATACGCAGCCTCACAGATTTAAACATTTGAACGTACAATATTTTGTCGCGCAATGACTCGTTATGACTCATTCATAAAGAAACTTCAAGCAGATCAAAACAGGGGGACACGTGTATTTGAAATAGCCTACATAAACAGCAGTGAATAACTATTTCAGCCAGTCAACACCGGAGCTAAACATCCACGCGCAGACCGGCAAAAGGTAAAATGCTGCTTGATTTCAGTAAGAATAACACTTAACATTTATTTTAAAATATGTCATAGAAATTGATGCTACTACAAGTGTTATAAGGGCAACTCTAGTAAATATCATTTATTTAAAAGTAGCATTAGAGTCACTACAGACTTCAAAGGCGTGTGTGATTAGTTTTAATGACCGTATGAAATATTGCATGTGTGTGGCAAAAGGCGTACACAAGTCTGACAAGTGTGAAAAAATCAGCTCAGTTGTGAAAATGCTGAAACTGCACTTTTCAATCAGGCTTGTGTGCACTGATCTATTTCTGAGCATCCATCCAAATGAAAATGCACACAAATAATTATTGTGTTGTATTACGTTATGTAAAAAAATCAGTATAATATATATATAGTATACATTTGTGTGCATTAAAATTATTAAAAAATCATCATGATAAAAAATTATTTTGATTTCACAGGCAGAGGACAGATACCACTTTGGATTTTGTAACTGACAGCTGTGGAAACATGAAGTGTGGACATGAAGATTTATTTAGTGGGTTTGTTCTGCTTGTGACTGTCCAAACTGTGGTCTCCATGGTGATTCCCAATGCCACCCACTTAGAAGCCATCCTGGAAAAATACATGGATAAGGATGAAGCTTGGTGGCAATCCAAGTCAAGGGGCAAAAGAGCAATTTCACAGAGCGATATGCAACTGATTCTTGACCTACATAATAAGCTGAGAGGTCAGGTGTACCCCCCTGCCTCAAACATGGAGTACATGGTAAGATCACATGATTCTCCCTCAGTCACAGTTCTACTGAATCATGTTCCTAACTTATGATCAGACCATGAACAAGAATGTATTGAGGGTCAGACTTGGTTTTACCTGCCAAATACTGAATACAATTAAGTTGTCTACTACACTATGTTTATGTAATAGCCAATATTAAATTTGTATGCCATTTGTTTAAATAGATTAAAAGTAAAAGACTAAAACAATTGTTTTAAATACTAGAAGTAGATTTAGACATCATAGCATTATAAAAAATAGTTTGAAAATTATTAAGAGTGCAATTCATTAAGCGTTAGATGATGGCACAAGTAATCTAAATGTAAAAAAATGGAAATATAAAATTAAATATGCAGTATCTGGCAACGCATATCAAATAAATGTAAAATTATCTGATATCATCCAATAACCGATATGAATCAGTCATGAGGATGAAGCACAGAAAGAATCGATGAAATGTATTTCAAAAACTATTGCAAATGTGAAAACATCTTATAAGATGTCACATGTTTGTAAAATCATGCTCAAGTACAACTTCCCCATTGAATTGTGAGTTAAAAGGCTATTTATACATTGGTGGGGTCATGAGGGGGCTCATAAATTTATCAGATGGCTCTGCCAATTGGTATTGGGTACCACACCATAACCACACTTTGCACAAATGCACTGGAACACACTGAACTACAGTCAAGTTTGTGGTCTACAACAAACAGTTAATCAGGTCCATCAGGGAGGCCAAAATGCAGCTTCTCCTTCCCACGTTCTGTGGCTCACCTACTGTATGTGGCACTCAGCCAGACCTCTCATTGCTTTCTGGCCAAATATGACCTGATACTTCTTAGAACCATCTATAGCTGCTGCTGCTGCTTTGTCCCGCTGCATTGCAGTTGGCAACAACGAAGGCAAATATTGACTCAGACATCAAAGAATATAATATAATATAACACTCTAAATCATCAGAGACCATAATCTTATTTTAGCACTTAGGTCCAGTGTACAACAAAACAGTGTTTATTTTATGTGATATATGATGCATTTCTCAGCACTGCACATGGATCATTCCATATGACTGACACTTGCAATCAGCTTAAAAGAAGAGTTTCAAAGCATTCTTCTTAGTCAATTACTTTTGAGTTGATAACATCTGTGGTGCTCTGGGACTCTGAACAATTCAGTGTTAAATCTGTTAAATCCCAGAACCCTGTATCTCACTGCAAAGTTGAACAGAATGTGTCTTTGTGTGGGGCGCAGGTAGGGGAGGAGACATTAGCTACCTCCATGCTACACAGTCCTCTGGGTAATTACTCTGAAAGGGAACTAGAGGGAGTCACAGAGGATGCATATCTCCCTTGGAATGCACCCAGATGGTCGCTGTAACAGCAAATTAGGCATCGCAACAAATAAACAATGTCAAGACGGGTCTCAAAGGCCACATAAAATGCCAGCGGGCTTTGAATCTCTACGCATGTTCTGCTCAGATGCAGAAAGCTTGCTGCAATTTTATGCACCTGAAAGACCAATATTACATATTTATGGTAAACATTTCAAGTACATATTGACGACATAGCATATTTATTCAGCTCGCATTCACATAATTGTAAACAGCAAGAATGCAATTTGTGGCATCCAAGCATGATTAAAATGCAGAATCCTTTTTTATTGTGGAGGATAAACGATCAGAATTATCAAGATGGTTGAGGAATAGTATTTGTTGAGGATTGATGGAATGGAATGCACCAGCTCTGCACATATGGAAGACATTAGCACAGGGTAGCAAACTACGCATTTGTTATTTTAAATTAAGCTGCTCTGTATTGAAATAATCAAAACCCTGTACAGAACAGAACACGACTTATTCTTTCATACAAAACACTTTATGCCAGCAGAGTTGTTACCCTAATGGCAGTTTTAATATGCCTTTGTTTTGTGCCAGGTTAGTGAAACAGAAATTCTTTATGGTTTTTAACTTCAACTGGCCCACTTATAGATTAGGATCAATCTACTGGACAGAACTAAACTACCATGCATTGACGTACATACTGTAGGCAGAACCAGATTCAGCAGTCTGACAAAAAATGTTATCAGAACATTGTTTTGAGGTGCTTTTGCCCTTTAAAATATTTGCTGTTGTGTTTTAAATGGATAGTTCACCCAAAAAATTTAAATTCTATCATTTACTCACCCACATGTCCAAACCTATATGGCTGACTTTCTTCTGCTGAACACAAAATAAGATATTTTGAAGAATATTGATAACAGTATTCTGGTGACCATTGACTTCCATTGACTTTGAAAAGAAAAAAAAATTCTCAAAATTTCTATTATGGTCCACAGAAAAAAGAAAGGTTTGGAATGACATGAGGGTGAGTAAATAATTAGAATTTTTTTGGGTGAGTAACCAAACTATGTGTGAACACAACTGTATTAAGCACTTAAATACAGGACGATAACCATATTCTGCTGCTGTGTGAATATAGCTTGTGGCTCTTCGCTGTGACAGGTGTGGGACACTGAACTGGAGAGGAGTGCTGAGCACTGGGCACACACTTGTCTGTGGGAACATGGACCGTCTCACCTACTGACCCGGATCGGCCAGAACCTGGGAGCTCACTGGGGCAGGTGCTGTATTATGAATAGATAAAAACAATATTGATGTCACATCAAATAACAATTGCATCTTATTCCGATCTTATACAGTGCACTAATTGTTTGCGTTAAATATGATTGTCTTTAGAGACAGACCCCCAACATTTCATGTCCAAGCCTGGTATGATGAGGTGAGAGACTTCAGCTACCCTTATCCGCAAGAGTGTAACCCTCACTGCCCCTACAGGTGCTCTGGGCCCGTCTGCACACATTACACACAGGTAAAACCACATTCACATTACCAAATCAACAAATCCTTCTGTAACTCTAGCAATTTACATTTTGCAATGATACAAGCAATCAAACAGTTGAGATATGCTATATAGAAATGGTGATATTATGATTTTTTCACAGCTGGTTTGGGCCACAAGCAACAAAATTGGCTGTGCCATCAATGTGTGCTACAACATGAATGTATGGGGGATGATCTGGGCCAAAGCTGTGTACCTGGTCTGCAATTACTCTCCACCGTAAGAATGTTCAGCTTTTTTTGTCATTTGCCGTATGATATAATTCTAATAAAGCACTATTATTAGCTTTTATCATGTGGCATCCTTTTCACAGAGGTAACTGGTGGGGACATGCACCATACAAGCACGGGACACCTTGCTCTGCCTGCCCACCCAGCTATGGCGGTGGTTGCAGAAGTAATCTCTGCTATAAAGGTACTAAACCGACTATATTATAAAATGATGTGCTGTATTTTATGAATTTTATGTTAATTTAGTGTGATTATTTAAAATAAATTGTTTATATAATTATTTATTTATATAAGTATAACTAATTTTAACATTTTAAACTATTGACATCCCGAAACTAGTTAATAAAACAGTATTTAGCTAACATGTGAAGGCTGTAGGTCCTGAATCATTTGAAAAATGTAATTAAATGGTGCTCTCTTCAGATGATGGCAGTCATTATCATTACACTCCTGAGACAGAGGAAAATAACTACATTGAACCAGAACCCGAGCCAGTCCGAAGCCACGACACCCACTACAGAGATGAGACCCTGGCACCTTCTCCCAACGAGAACATTGAGAGGAACGAAGTCATCAATACTTCCCAGATGTGTAAGATAACATCGTAACATTTCATTCATAGGTTGACTTAAGTGGACGGGGCTGTAAAGTCTTTACTGTGTGCCATCAGAAAGTATGTATGTTTGCATAGATATATAAGTTCTTTTATATTTCTAAAATGTTAACAAGAAGAAACAACACTCTTGTGGTTACATTATGACATCTATTAATTCTTTTTCACCTGTAGCTCAGCAAGTAGCATGTGATACTAGATTACGTGATCAATGCAAAGGAACTACTTGTAACAGGTAAAATGGGTTGATTCGCACATCAGCTACAATCAAATGTGGCTTGATCATTCTACTATGAATCATTTTGTGTCTGGTAAATCTTTAATCAGGTACGAATGCCCACCAGGCTGCTTGTACAACTATGGAAAAGTAATTGGATCGGGTCATTACGACATGGTAGGTAAATGCAGTAGCTTTGCATTTTATTTATATCTATGTGGCATTGCACAGATTTACATGTTGATTTTTCCATTTATGTATTTAAATACTATATCTAATTTTGGATGGGTAATGGTTAGCTCAGGGTCTCTCTCATTAATTTTGCTGCTTTTCCAGCAATCCAGTATCTGTGGCAGTGGCTTGCATGCTGGAATAATAGATGACGATGGAGGCTGGCTGGATGTCACAAGGGTGGGCAGAAGGCAACGATTCTCAAAGTCCTTCAAAAATGGAGTTCAGACTTTGGCGTAAGTCACAGAACCCACATGTTTCATGCTGCTGGATGTGGGTTCAACAATGCTCTCACATTCTCCATGTTATTCCTCAGGAAAAATCAGAGTGCCAATGCCTTCACCATATCAAATGTCCCAGGTAAGTGCACATGTGCTTATTTTTGATGAGATAAACTTACTAAAGTTTGAGAAAAGAAATTTAATAACAAATGTTTTATGACTTCCAGTGAAAGCAATTAATTGTGAAACTACGGTGGCACAATTCTGCCCTTTCAAGAAACCTATCTGGCACTGTCCCAGGTTAGCTGACTTTGTAACTAAAATAATCTTGATGGATTACACAAAATACTATGCATGCAGTAAATTTGTCATTAATAGCACAACAGCTAACAAGGTGTGTTTTTTCAGGTTGTATTGTCCTCGTAATTGCTTGTACAGCAGCAATGCCCGAGTAATCGGAACCCGCTATTATTCAGATGTAAGTCCCCATGCCATTTAAGGGTTGTTCACACAGAACACTTTTTTTCATTCCACCGCACTGCTTTTCCAATGTTTTTTTTTTCCATGTAAACATGCTAGATTGACCATTGCGCTCTTTTGCAGTGCCTCGCACATGATGCAGGATTCAAAAAGCATGATGTTCAATTTAAAAGAAGCCCAAATAAATAAAAAAAGCATTGCAGGACACCAGGACACTGTTTTTTTTTTCATTCTACTGTCATGTTTTTAAGCACTAAAAAAGTCACTGCTATCTTCCAAATCTAGTACAAATATTAGTGGATAGGCATTCCCATAAGAAAAGAGATTGCTTTAATACCACAATTGTTTATCCTTGCCTGCAATGAAATGCAATATAGAGCAAATAGAGACTTTTCCCAAAGTTTTCTTCTTCTCAGATTCTTCTGAGAAACAGACCATAGTATTTCCACATGTTCCTCCTCTAGGATTTCAAAAGAGATCTCAAACTGCTCAGATTTGATGCGTATTTTGCTATGTATTTTACTCTGCTTTAACTTAATTTAACTCAAACTATCCACATTATTTTTTTATATCCCTATTATTATATGTCTGTTTTTGTTTCCCCTAATGAATTTTAGGAGAATCATCTGAAACAAAGTTGATACTTTAACGTAATTGATTATTCACATAAGTCACCTGAGCTATAAAAGAACAATAAAATGTTCCTCTGGGTCACTCTATTGCAGCTATTAGGAAGTCATTGTTCTGTTACGACTGCAGTAGAAAATGAGCCATCTTTCCTCTTTCTGTCCCACTGAGCAGAATTCCAGTATATGCAGGGCAGCTATCCACGCAGGGGTGATTCAGAGTGACTCGGGAGGTTATCTGGACGTAATGCCTGTGGACAAGAGGAGGCAGTACAAGGGTTCCTATCAGAATGGCATCACCTCAGAGAGGTACAGAGTGTGTTGAGTCAGCTTTTGAGCTACTACTGCTGTATAGCTGATCTTTCCTTCTTGTCTTCAGCTGGTCTTCAGTCTAACTATCTAATATCCCTCTATATGAGCTTGGTTGGATAACCTAATAATTTTATTTAGTGGGTGGCCGAACGGTAATCTTATAAACTGCTCCTCTGCAAAATAAAACCAGACCACCTACACAGTCTGGCTTTATTTTGCTTTATTACATAGCATGTTGATGGTATCGTGAGTATCTGATGGGTGATTAATGAATCATACTAGCATTTAAATCATGTATCTTTCTATCCTGCTGGTTCTGGATTAATATTGGCCATTATTCTTCCATTTAGCCTACAGAATCCCCTAGGAGGCAAAGCGTTTAGAGTGTTTGCGGTCATTTGAAACCATCATCCAAGGACAGATGCAAAGAAATAGAGCTCTTGGTAATGTAACAGCCAGTAATTACCACGCATTTGGTCATGCTGGGCTAGATTTAAGGCCAGTGCTTTCACAAAAAATCTCCTCGATTGGAAAAAAAGACATTGACTTTGACACCATCTGGCCCTGAGAAAACAAAGTCTCCATTTTTTTACTCAGTATGTAAATGTAATGTATATACGAGATGTAAATATAGTGAATTTTTATTCATTACATTCATTCTTGTATGTTTTTATAAAAAGTATATGTTTGTTATTTTAAGCACGTAAAGATATGAAGCATTCCTTAAAATAACAAAATAGGCAATTGTGCATGCAAACACAAAAGTGTTAATGTCTGAACACGTTGAATGTGTAGAAAGGCCATATATTGCAGTTTATATTTTTGTAAACATATTTTTATATCAGTGTTCAGAAGCTGCTCATTGGTGTATTGCGCTTTACAGTATATTATGCTGCATATGTTCAGAATATCATACTGTAACAACCTGGCAGGCCAGGAAATCATTATTGCTTTAGAAGAATTTGAAAAATGTACCACAAAAAGAGCAATATGGGAAAAGTGGGGTAACATTTTTGTGTTATTTATTATCATGTAATCTAAAATAAACATATTTAGACTCGTAATTATGTTACAAATATTACTATACAATCCTATCATGACTACATTCACGTGACTATGAACATCTTGAGTATTATGTATAAGTATTTGATGTATATTTTGATGTATTATGTATTTGAAATTCTGTGATGGTTGGCTAAACACAGCTGTGGGGTTATTTCACATTTGAGACTCTGGAAGGCGCAGACGGAGCCTCTGCACCTTGAAGAATGAAAACCCAACATGCCTCATGTGAAAACACTCAACTTCTGCTGGCAGTGCAGAGGCACCACAGACAAAGAAGGACATTGTGTGTATGCTGGTGTGTGTGATTTTAATCTCACTTCCTGGAGTGCATTTCCTTCATGTCAGGCACAGATGTGGTTGAGTGGTAGCAGTGAGCTCTCTGTCACTCACCTTGACCTCTCTCATTTCCTGTCCGCCTTCTCAGGCTCTCTCAAGATCATTGCCTCCAGGCTTACAGCCTCTTGCAGTTTATCACAAAATCACAAGTATGTTTCTGCCTTGTTCATATAGTCATCAAATGCAGTTTTTCAAGAACTTAAATGGGCGCTCAATACATTTTCCCTTGTTAAAATGTTTTACTCATAAATAAATTAATTGTACTTTGGTCACGCTACTGTCAATAAACTATTATAGAGAGAGAGAGAGAGATTTGTAAAATAAAAAAATAATACTCTTATTCAGCAAGGAAGCATCAAACTAATCAAAAGTAACATAAATATCTTTTTAACAAATGTATTTGATATTTCAAAAAAATTCTGTTCTTTTGAGCTGTCTTTTCAGCAAAGAATCCTGAAAAAATGTTTCATGGTGTACACAAAAACAGCAAACGTTTTCAAAACTGATAAAATTATGAAGGATTCTTATGCACCAAATCACCATATTGGAATGATTTCTGAAGGATCATGTGACACTGAGACTATTGATGGCTGCAGAAAATTCAGCTTTCCCATCACAGGAATAAAATACATATTAAAATAGAAAACAGTCATTTTAAATTGCAATAATATTTCACAATTTTTCTGTTTTAATAAATGCAGAATAGGTGAGCATAAGAGACTTCTTCCAAAAACATTTTAAAAATCTTACGACCCCAAACTTTTGAATATAATATTATGTTTTGAAGAATTACAGTATGTGCATTTTGTGTTGTGAAAAATTATAAATTCAAATGATAAGGCTTCAGTCGTAAAAGTATCCAGTCATAAAAGTAAAAGCTGTTTTGTGTTGTTTTTTACATTGAGCAGTTCAAATGTTGAAATCACATGAACAGCAAAACACTGCTCATTCTGTCTCAGTAACCCCCTCTTATTTGAGACGTTTGATGGTAGAATAAAGTCAAGATGGCTGAATAGCACAATTCTACAAAATTGTATTTCTAACTGAAAACATAAAAAACATTCACAGTCATAAATCTCTTTTTGTGGGGTCACAAATGCTAACTATAGCATAAAAGCTAACACCTTGTTTCTGTTTGACAGCTTTTGTGAAACAAATTGCAATAAAAGTTACACATTGCAGTAATTACCCATCTTTTGTCAACACACTTTGATGCAAGCCTTCTGAACAATAGTCACCAGTTTGTTTGACCACAGTTACCAGGAGATGGAAACTGTTGTGGAGAAACTTCCCAGAAAAAGCTGGGGAATCAGAGCAGATCTGTATGATGGTCTCGAGAGAAGAGGCATGCATCAGAGCTCTGTCAAAATTCACAGGCCAGTGTGGCAGAAGTTGGAGGTGGAACGGGATAAGGACATGTCTGTACTCAAGATACCTAGGCGGCACAACAATAAGAGAACTGAATCTGCACATGCAGCACTGCAAATATAAAAACATAATGGTATTGTGCCTGGTGTGCTTTTATTTCTAGATTTATTTGCATATTACAGTTTTTTCCAATTGCTAACACAATTTTTCAAACTAGTCTGGTTTTATCAAAAAAACTTAACACAATTCACAAAACCACACACCCAAAACTGCAAAATACCTCATATATCCTGCAAAATGAAGCACTGCAACCGAAACTACACATAGCATTATCAAAAGCAAACTTTTGCATGAAATGGCACACACTTCATTCATATTACAAGATTTTTGCCTAACCAACTACACACTGTTGGGCATAATGAAAAGCACCCCCATCTTTAGTATGCTTTGCCATAATACTAAAATATGTATCAGATTGTTCACATGCACAGAAATATTTGCAGATACACACACACACACTGTTGCAACATTTATTTATTTGTTTTCACTACAGTAAACAAGTCAGTGCAACATATGCACAGCAGATATATTTACATGGGACCGAACAAAAATATTCTTACAAAAAAACCGGAAACTGAAAAAGAAAATTTCAGACAAAATATATTACAGTAAAACAAAGAGGCAAGAAAAATAATTAGGCAGCATCTTGCCGCACAGCCGGGTCTGGCCACAACGCCTCGTCAACATCACAGGCAATATCTTCCCTTGCCAGAAATCAAGGGAAGAAGCGCCTTGAGTGCCTTACCCATCCCTGAATTGCACCGCGCACGCACCGTGACAATTAACCATTGAGGTGTTTGGCCAGGTGGCACATGTAATTGGCCAATTAGCTCATGTAGTGTCATTTTGAATGGCAGTGTTTTGAAATGGCAAACATGTGACTTTATGTCAGATTGTTGTGTCTTATGCAGAGAACTGTGTTCAGTGCATTTAAAAAGTGCCATTTTGAAATGCAAAATGTGTGTAAAGCAGAAAATGTGTTTAGACTTTTGGAGACTTGAGAAGAAGTTTTGCTCTCTGTGTGTCAGTTTAAATAATTGTGCTGTGCATGTCATTTTAGTGTGTTAGCAATTGGAAAAAACTGTAATACATCTCCAAAGTGCCATCTCAAGGAAATACATGTCTATATTCCCGAGATTCGTTGTGGACCTTTGAACCGTGGCCAGTGAGGGTCAAGCTACACAGGTTTTCACATACTCATGTGTTCTTGGCTTAGATCCAAGGTCTGAAAACAGTGTGACTTTATATTTGCACCCAACAGACTATTGGCTGGATCCTAAACTGCAATGAAAACCTTTGTGGTTCATATTGCGGTCAAAATGAATTATGATCAATATGCCACCAAACGTTATGAACATACCATACCAGTTAAATAATTTTTCCTATTAATATGGTTCATTACCATAAATTTAGGACATATTAGAGATATTTAGGAAATGTTTGATTGTATTAACTGCAATAACTAAAATATTTAATATTTAGATTCTTTAATTTCTTATTAATTTAAATTAAATCTAAATATTAGTCAGAAATCATGACTAATTAAGATTATTTTATTCTATTGATAGCCCTAGTTTTTAACATCATGAAGTTTATAAAAAACGGTAAAATTGTAAAAAAATAAATGTTAAATTGAATTGAAAATGTTGAGTTATTATGTTACATTATTCTAATATTGTATAGGAACAATATATGTATAGGAACAATATATGTATGTATATATACATATATATATATATATATATATATATATATATATGTATATATATACATATAAATAAATTTCTTTGCCTTTACAACAATGACAATAATTTAGCCTAATATAATATATAATATAATAGTTTTTGTTTTTGTCTGTATAATATTATTGATGTGTTTCTGACAGTTAAATGTGTCTTCATATGTAAAAAAAATAATAGCTACCTCTATAGATCGGCATCTGCTGACAACCTGGCAGAGTACTGAAATTGTTTATGGCACAAAATGTCATTTTAATTGTGTCATACTCTTTAATTGTGGCAGCTAATAAATCAATGTGGAAAACACATTGTGGTTCTCACAAACCACATTTATCCAAGCCTGGGTAGAATTTTCTTTTACCTTGTGTGATTTTCTTTGGTTTTCAAGGATGAGTCACGCAACCTGCCCATGTTGGCATCTGCCTATTACACTAGCTTCTTTACATCGCATAGCCTTTAGATATGATATGGAAAGCACTTTCCTATCTTAACTGTGCATGACTATACGGACAGTTGCATTTTATTATTCATATTTAGCACTGGATTTTCCCTGCTGCCCACAATCCTTTCAGAACAGACCTGTGAGCCAGTGGTCCAGAGAGAGATGACCACAGCACTGGATAGTGAGGATGTCTATTTGTGAACAATCCATTTTTGATATCCACAGCCTGGTGATTGTATGCCAGTTTCTAGAAATGACTCACATATTCATATGAATTCCTCAGAAGCCGCTCGCTTGAGTGGACATATATGATGTGCATGTGGTCAACAATAAGTACCTTCACGTAAGGGCTTGCAGAGGTCGTGTGCAAGCTCACCGCCACAGCAGATTTTAATGAGTATTATTCTAACATACTTACAGCAGGAACTTGGTGATGAGGGTGCTTTTCTTTGCATTGCTGGTTTGTATAATGATAATGGACTATTTTTAACTGTGCTTATATACATAAATATCCATCTCACAGCCCACAGAAGTGTCATATCTGGTTCCAGATGTTTTCATTCTATACATATAAGTGTATTTTTTGAAAATAAGACATTGTGCATGGGCTTCTATGGGACAGAATTACCGGAAAACGGTTGTAACTTGATCTGAGATACGTTATGATTCCAAAATGCTGGTTGCAGATGTTTATGTCCTTTCTGATGGGTGGTAGGTGTGGGTCATTATGATCACATAGTTTTCTCATTCATACACAAAGAGGGAATTATTCTGAAATTCTTTCAAACTGAGGCCACACCATTTGCTGATATGCTGAAATTATATTCACCTCAGAGGTTTGTCTTTTTTTTCACCCACCAACACACATACTTTTCCAACTCTCTCGTGTCTCAGTACCCTAAATCTTCTGGATTTCACCCTCCTGGTTGCGATATTGGCTGCGTTCTAAGATGTATTTGTCAAGATCCCACACACACTGAGGTTGTGCCAATGTGGTGGTTGTGCAAGTTTTCCCTATGTTCACACAGCAGTCGTAAAGCAAAGAGCTTTCTGCCCACTCCCCTGTACCCCCACTGTATGTCCTTGAAGAACCTGAGGAAAATTTTCCATCATGGCTAAAATAGGCATGCTAAAGTTTGGCATGAGCCATCGGTGCCCCCCTCTCGCTGAGCTGAGCAGAGTGCACACAACCGAACCTACTATTTTCATCGTAATATTTATAAATTTCATTAAATTGTATATTTTGCTTCATTGGGAGTACACACTGTGTCTTGAAATCACGACAGAGGGTTCGTTTTTGTCAGCTTGAGTGAAGCAAACCAAAAGAGAGTGGTTTGTTTGGGTTGGATGCCTCAGTGGGTCATTTTGATGTACTTGATTTATATGATTTTTGATTTGATATGTTTATTCAACATTTTCTCATAATTTATGCATTGATTATATCTTGTTTATTCTGTAATATTCCTACATTAGTTTAGAGCTTTATTAATCCCCTTGGGGCAATTAATTCAGATTTTCGTAGTGCTTCACATATACAACACTTGACACACACATACATATATTTAAAATACACCAAATACATAAAAAGCGAGAAAAAGAAGAAGAAAAAAACAACAATTTAATTAATTAAATAAATCATCTAAATCAACTAGATTTATTACATAAACGATTAATCAGGAAAATATCATTTATATGTGCTACAGCTTTAAACTAATTAAATATTAACTTTGTCTCTTGTGACTGACTTGATATCTCACAATTATGACTTTATATTTCACAGTTGTGACTTTAAAATTCCCAATTATGACTTTATCTTACAATGTGACTTTATGTCTCATAATTGTGGCTTGATCTCAAAGTGACTTTAAATCTCAGTTGTGATTTTATATCTTAAATGGTGACTTCATATCTCACAATGTGAATATATCTCACGATTATAAATGTATCTCCAACAATTGTGATATATCTCACAATTATGAAGTTATATGCAACTATTGTGACTTTATCTCACGATTATGAATCTATATCCCACATGTGTGACTTTATATCTCACAATTGTGATTTTAAAATTCCCAATTATGACGTGATCTTACAATGTGACTTTATATCTCATAATTATGATTTTTATCTTAAAATGTGTCTTTATATATCATAATTGTGACTTTATCTCAATGTGACTTTATATCTCATAATTATGGCTTTATCTCAATGTAACTAAATCTTATACTTGTGATTTTATATTTCAAAATGTGACTTCATATCTCATAATTTTGACATTATCTGAATGTGACTAAATCTCAGTTGTGATTTTATATCTTAAATTGTGACTTCATATCTCACAATTATTAATTTATGTCTAACAATTGTGACTTTATATTTCACAATTATGAATCTATATCCCACATGTGTGACTTTATATCTCACAATTATGAATTTATATCTAACAATTGTGACATTATATCTCACAATGTGAATTTTTCATTTTAAACTTATTACAATTACCTTTATTATTTTTTACCCTGAGGCAGGAACAGGATTCCACAATGTCCTTTTCATTAAGAAACATAAGTCAAGCTGCTTATAAAATCACTGGCATACAGTAGGTTTCTCGCATAGGTTTTGAATTAGTGAGGTCTCAAACCACTGGCAAAACATTATAGATTTTGTTCGCAAAGCAAGGAAGCATTTCAAACCACACTATCAATTATTCTACACCAGTTTTACTAACCATTTCAGAAAACATAAATGATTTGCTGCGGATGTGTTGCTCTGTCTTCAAATAAATGCCCGGTGACTTTGAATACTGACTGCACAGGACATACATATGTGCACTGTGCAGTGTGTACAGTGCGATGACATGATTTCAAGTTGTGGTGTTTATGTGGGTGCTGGGGTTTCTTTTGCCAAGGGTAAACAGCGAGAGGTGCTGCTTATAGAACTGGGCTGCTTAATGATACGGTCAGGAGAGGGGCTTGCCCTCACTGTTCATGTCGTCTCTGACCTTTTTTCTGTTTGGAGGAGGTATTTGATTTCACCTCTTTTTTTCTCACTTTCACACATAACCCATTGAGGCCAGTAGGTGAGTGTAAAATAGTAGCTTTGTTTTGAGCTGATGGAGGTGAAGCAGCCAAGGCATCAAAGAATGGCATGCAACCAACAGGAAAGCCTGCTTATATAGCCAGTAAAATCAGTTTCATGCTAAATTATTGTATCCCCTGCCTGATCTTATCCTTTAAGTGTTTAGGACAACGTGTGAGTGCCATCTCTGTAGTGCAATACTTGTGTCTTCATATTTACATATGCAATTGAAAGATGCTTTTATAAGCAGTCTGATGTTGTTTTCAAAATGAAATATATTAAACTAGTTTAAATTATTGTTTTTTTTTATTTTTAACTGTACTACAGCAGCCAAAGGCAATTATTACAGTAAATAATATCTGAAAAGGAATTACTTGACAGTTGGCAGTGTATGATTAGGGTTTAGAATGGATAAATTTGAACAGAAATAATTCAGTTAAATTCAAATTTATGTGTAAAGTTCTTTTCACAAGAAATATGTTCATATTTTATGTTTTTATGTGTTTGTGTCATTAGTTATCAGATAATTTTTTGGTCTCCAATGCCTTTAATTCAGTCTAACACACGCTCCATCTGCAAACACGTGAGAAAAGGGAAGGTGAGCACAAACGACCTATGCATTTCATTTATTAACGTTATTTGTTAAATTTTCCTAATATGTCCACCAAAGTGAGTGTGGTTGAGCATATGGATGCATTAGCGTTGCCATTCGGTTTCCACCAGCTGTTTAAAAGCAACACTGCCCTCTACTGGACTCTTTGGCTTCATTTAGTTGTCATTGCAATTTTAATTTCAATTAGCCTTAAGCACAAAATTCTTATTGTTCTGCAGATGTGATAATTCATTATCAAAAGAAAACGTCCTGGTAAGCAGGATCCCCTGGGTGGTTTTGGAAATATTCCATCTGAATCCCACAAGCAATATTTCATAAACCAGTCGTGACTGCACTACTGAAATGTTAAAACCTACACATCATTTCATGAAAAGAAGGTATCTTGCAGACATGTACTGCAGTGTGTTTCTGAAATTTCATATTATAAAGCCAAAGAAAACAGTCAAAAACTGCTCTGCATTCACTCATGCCTGTTCCACAAAGGAGTGTAACGAAAGTGCTAATTTTTTCAAGTCTACATATACTTGACAAAACATTATGTTATTTTTTGCCCCTGTTTTCAACCTTTTAAATTTAGTCTAATCAAGTCTCAGATAACAAGGGAGCCCTTTATAAGGGGACACCGGGGGCATAGTCAAAGCAGGTCTGTGTGGAAAAAGCCGAATTTCGTCTTGCTTCAGGGAAGTTTGGCACAATATATAATGCTTTCTTCTTGATAATCAAAGAAAGCGCAAATGCAACAGAACTCTGTGTGTAGACCACAGGGAACCAGTGGGGTTAAGCTAAGCAGAAAGAAAATAAACCCCCATTTCAACAGACTGGCTGCCTATGGCCTCATAGACCCACTATGGCACCTCAGATGTGTAGCTGAGCTGCTCGTTCTGTTCCAAAATATATTCATTGTGGGTGCTGATGATATTTTTGCGTACCTTTTGATGCATTTGCAGTCACAAGTGCATTTCCAAAAATGTACAACAAGAAAACATATTGATTTAAGCCTCATTTTCTCCCCCTTTCTATGTCTCTCAAGCATAGAGATGCAGTGTCTCATTTGTGCAAGTTCACTTAGTTCATTATATCACATTAGGTAAAGCAATTCTAGGCCAGCCATTGAAGATATATGAAAAATCTTGAGGTTTGCATACACAAACAGTCCATTAAATACAGCCAAAATAATCACATGACTTGTGATTATTTACTCGCAACCTGATTTTTGCATTTGTGGATGGCAATGCATCAGTGTGCCTATTGAACCCCTGGGGGAAACATGTCTGGCAGGAGGCCTTCAGTGATGATAGACATGTTTTCCTGCCTGTAACCACCTGAACTAATGCCAGTTTCAGCAGTTGTGACCTCAGCACACTTCCTCTGAATGTCCTATTTAAATGTGGCATAACCCGTAAAGGTCTCACATAATTCATACTGCTTTGTTTAATAGTAAAGCCTTATTGTCTTTTATTTTTTTTTATTTTTTTTTAGATGATGTTGAATCAAATGACAATAGTTGTGGAACACACTAACAACTCTCAGTCCTATTATTTGAATTGTGCTTCAGCTCTTCAACTTACTGCAAGAGCTTACAGCAACAATGTCAATCCACTCGAAGAGCACCGATCGACCAAACAGGCTATTTGAGTACCAAAATATCTTCTAAAGTAGGCAGTTGATTATGTTAAACAATTAGTGAGTTCTGAATTTTATAGGCAAATCAGATTTTTGATTTGCCGTGTATTTTCACAAGCACTAGTATCCTTTCAGATTTTTCATTAACATTTCTCTTTAACATTAGTATTTTCATAATTTCACAGGCTCCAAAAGATGTAAAGGAATCTAATATTTTAGTGCCTCAAAGTGGAGACAAAGCTCTTTTCCTCCGATGTTAATGTCCTATGCTAACAGATTGAGCTATAAAGAAGACTCGGGGCAGCTCTCTCCGTTGAAGAACGAAATAAAGCCTTGTGTGCCGACAATCAGCCCGGGAAGACTTCTGCAGTGAATGAGAACAGCCTGTTGGTTGAGTCATCACACGTACCCTCACACTGGGCTCCATCGCCCCCAATCAAATTCATTGTCCTGCTGCTCACCAGCCCTCTGCGTGCACCTGTTTAAACATCTCTGCTAAAGGATGGCCCGTCATGACTGCTTAATATGACCTCCAACCCTCGCGAGCACATCAATCACTCTTGCTCATGTTTTCCATCTGGCCTCGCCGCCAATCGAGGCAAGAAAACATGTCAGATGACATTGAGTCTCAAGGCAGTTTATGCTATCAGGGGAAAGTAATGCGAGCTGTCATGGAGGGTTTTGTCACGTCACTGTTCAAAACCACTGGAGAGATTTGTTTGACATACAGACAACATAATGTAGGTTTAGTACTCATGCCCAAACTGTGTTTGTTTGATTACATCACTTTATTCAAATAGTGGAACTTAAACTTCACCAAACAGATGATAAAAATACGGAAGTATTTGTATTAATTTGTATTATGCATATGAAAATAGTAGAAGGATTTGCAATATCTTGTCAAATGGCAATATGCCAGGGATTAATTACATAAATAATAATACAAAATTAAAATGTTATTAAAGCTAATAAAGCTTATTGTTCTAAGTAAAAGTAATTTGCTGTAAAATGCATTACAGTAAAAGCAGACTACATTGTGTTGTCTGTGAGAGAGGTGCTTGTTTAACTCTTGTTGCTGAAGGTAATTATCCCTCTGCAGAGTATCTGTCTCCTCGTTGTAGCTTTCAGTACACCTGACCACAACAGCCCACAGCTCTGTCAGTTAAACGGGGCAGAAAAACAACACAGAGAAAGAGTATGACATCAATTAGCCTGGCCTTGGCATGCATAGGCGCCCTTTTTAAAATATTACTGACACTAATTAGACCACACTTTAACTAAAAGTCTGATGTACAAAAGTGCAGGAGGCTTTGCTTTTTTCTTGTGAGCAGCCTGGTTTTCTTTTCCAAGGTCTCTTCAAAGAAGTATGAATAAATTGAGGATATGTAAAAAAAAAAAAAAATCCTCAAAAATTATCTTGGGAACAGGTTCAATCTATATTGACTTTAGGTTAATAAAATAAAATTAGGTTTAAAATTTGTGCATACAAACATAAATACATATACATTCATGACAGTAGTTGCACTTACCACACTTTAACTAAAAGTCTGATGTACAAAAGTGCAGGAGGCTTTGCTTTTTTCTTGTGAGCAGCCTGGTTTTCTTTTCCAAGGTCTCTTCAAAGAAGTATGAATAAATTGAGGATATGTAAAAAAAAAAAAAATCCTCAAAAATTATCTTGGGAACAGGTTCAATCTATATTAACTTTAGGTTAATAAAATAAAATTAGGTTTAAAATTTGTGCATACAAACATAAATACCTATACATTCATGACAGTAGTTGCACTTCTACAGCATCGCACACCAAAACATTACAAAAAATGTAAACAGAGAAACTAACAGAAATGAAAAAGAAATGAATAAAAGACAGCTATTATGATTATAATAGTGTCACACAAGTAATGTATATCATTACAGTCTATTTGATTAAATATGTAAAACCAATCAACTTAAATATTTAAAATAAAGACACTTCATAACAAGAGTTACTTGTCACAGGAACTAATGGTTGGTATTTAAGTGCTATTTATCCTTTTCTGCCAGACTTAATAAGTAAAACAATAATGAAACACTCAAGCGCAAGGTGACATTACAAAAATATGATTGTGTTGGCCAACAGGAATTGGAATTATTAAAGTACCTATATAAAATTACAAATGAACATGACCAAATATAAAACACGTGACCTGACATATATATAAAATAAATTAAATAACAGCCTTGACATGCGGTTTCTTGTGCTCAAGCAGATAGTCAGTGGTGCTCCGACGAGCATCAAAGATCTCCTCCCCTCCTTCACATTCACTCCCATGATGCAACAGCAAACAAAGAGGGCAGAGAAACGAGACAGTACCGGAAAAACGGCAGCTAGCTAGAGAAAAGTTTCAAACGCCGAAAATAGGCACAATTCAAAACGTCCACAGCGTACGGTGTCACTTTATCGCGAAACGCGGTCATAAAGAGCCCATTATTCCTCGTCTCTGTGAAAATTGAGTTAGTTTCTGCGCTGTTTTTTGTAAGTGCAGGTAACTTATCAGTTAGCCGTGAAGTAATAATGTCTCCTAATGCTCACATAGCTCTCCGGACACTGATATGACAACTGCTGATAGTTGACAGTGTATTCAAGGCACGGCAGGTAAAGTATAGTTAATATTTGTTTGTAAATATTGATGGCTAGAGTTGTAGCATTAGACAGAAGTGATGTTTAATATACAGGGCCTGTTCAGGTTAGCCTGAGTGCTAACTGCTCTTAAAGCGTTAGCACACTCATATTTATGAATTCAAGCAGTGTTTTGAACTTTATGACTCGTTTTAGATTCATATTGTATATCTGTTATCGTCTAGTGAATTCATAATGTATACTAGACATGCCTGACAACAATCAGACATAAATATTTAACCTACTGTAATACAATTTTGCCATTATTTTGAAATACACAGCACATGTGAATGTCAGCCTTGATAACCCTATACATTTTCATAGAAAAGTGGTGTTTGGTACCATGTGTTTATGTTAAACTTATCCAATATGGTTTTTAACTATATTGGTAAGTCGGGACTTTATTGAATAAATAGCCTTTAAAATCAACTTAAATTTAAATCTCTAAAAACCCTGGTTATTTTATTGGTTCATGTTGCTTGTCTTATACTGTGTGATTCATTTGTGAATGTTAATACCAAAAAAAATTTAAAGGGGTCATATGATGTTGCTAAAAATAACATTATTTTGTGTATTTGGTGTAATGAAATGTCTTTATGCGGTTTAAGGTTCAAAAAACACATTATTTTCCACATACTGTACATTATTGTTTCTCCTCTATGCCCTGCCTTTCTGAAACGCGTACATTTTTACAAAGCTCGGTCTGAAAAGCAAGGTGTGCTCTGATTGGCCAGCTATCCAGTGCATTGTGATTGGCCGAATACCTCAAGCGTGTGACGGAAATGTTACGCCCCCTACCATACTGTGATACCCTGTCAGGCCAGAGCGATGATTCACAAACATGAAAACTCATTATAAATGAGGCATTTGTTGCATCCAGTGGGGACATAATTATGGATTATAATGACTTATACTGTCTTTTTACGCGTTGCGTTGCGTTGCATCGCACCACGCCACATAAACATAAAACCATCTCTGCATTTGTGATCGGAGAAATGACAAACAACAAGCCCTACTCTACACTTCCCAAAAAACTTGCTTTAAATATAAAAAATATAAAATGTAAAAACTCTTTAAATATAAAAAACGTACTTGCAGTCTGTGAGTCAGAACAGCTGGCATTGTAGTCTACTCTACCAGGATCAGGAAATGGTCCTCCATAAAATGCGCTGCACACATCTGAATATTTGGGTTGAAGTGTTCTGGAACAGTGTTGTAAATACAACTTAACCACTGATTTCTAGTCGTGTCCATTTTTGGAAGGCCAAAAAAAGTAGTTTCGCTTTCACAACGAAACACAGCGTCACACACGGTGGCCTAGAGTGAGCAGAGGCTGGGGGCTAGAGTGATCAGAGGCGGCGGGCTTGAGAACGGCGCGGCCGGCGGATTCGTCAAAGGAGCGTCTGGAGGGCTTGCGGCAACCACGTGTGACAACCCCGGGCTGGACTCCGCTTCGTCCACGGTGAAAGCCGATCCGGTGATCCACAGCGCGAAGTTGTTGTATTTCCTCAGCAACCAGCACGGATCAGCTCCAGGCATGACGAAGCGGATATCGTCCTCTTTTGGAAGACCAAACAAAGTAGTTTTGCTTTCACAACAAAACACACAGTGCCTTCACGACATGGCGGCGGCAACAACAATACTACAGCGAGAATAAAAGTTACGTCTTCTTTCTTTGCGTGAACATTTGGGCGGCGTTATGCAAATCTTCCCACATAGTGAGGTAGATATATGGGGGCGTGTTAGAACAAGCTGTTTTAGGTAGCCGTGGTTGACTCTTAACTTTTATAAAGAATATCTCTTTGGATTTGAGACTTTAGTCTTTGCAACTTTACAGATCTTCTTTATGCACCAAGAGCTTGTAACACTCCAAAGAGAAAGGAAAAATTGAAATCGCATCATATGACCCCTTTAATGTTTATTATCTTCATGTCTTTGACATGTCCTGAGGTGTTGCATGCTACAGTATTTCCATTTCAAATTTCATCTGTAATTATTATGCACACCGATTTTATTAGAAAAAGACTGATAATTGGTTTGACCAGTATTTTTTGCTAATATTTACATGTTTTAACTTTTCTTTATTATTGAGTCTACCAATTTAGTCTAAAAATAGCACCCAACAACAGTATTCATAAGTTGAAGTAACTTATTTGATGCATTGTTTGATGACTGCTCAACTATTTCAATAACAATTATTCATTTTGAAGTGATAATACACATATTATTCAGAAGTTAGGGGTTGATAAGTTTCTTTTAACTCTCATATGAACTCACTTTAAAATATAGTAAAACAGCAATATTGTGAAATAGTATTACAAGTTAAAACAAATAATGAAAAAAAAACATGTTATATATATATATATATATATATATATATATATAATATTTTTTTTTCAAATGTAATTTATTCCTGTGATGGCAAATCTTAATTTTCAGCAGCTGTTACTCCAGTCTTCATTGTTATATTGTCCTTCAGAAAATATTCTGATATGCTGATTTGGTGGTCAAGAAACATTTCTTCTTATAATCGATGTTGAAAACAGTTGTGCTCTTCTTAATATTTTTGTGTAAACTGTGATAGTTTTTCCCTGGGATTCTTTGTTGAATAGAAAGTTCAAAAGAATAGCATTTATTTGAAATCGAAATATTTTGTAACATTAATAATGTCTTTACTGTCACTTTAGATCGATTGAATGCTTCCTTACTATTCATTTAAAAAAAAAAATCTTACTGTCCCCAAACTTTTTGAATAGTAGTGTTTGTAACTTAACAATCGGCTATAACCCAAAACAAGGACAAATACATTGGACCATTAAAGGGCGAGCGACGGTCAGGCTAGTTTGTTTGGTATGTTCTAAGGTTGTGCTGATAGACGATAGTATTGTGTATCGACGATAGTCAGAGATATCGACGATAGCAGATGTCTTTGTCGATAGTCAAGACGATATTAGGCTCATTCTCATATGAATGTATTAATAACAATAGTTATTATTATTATTGCTATTATTAGGCGGCCCATTATAATTTGGCTATTATTATCAAATTGCCCAGCTTTTTCATTCAGCACTGTATTTCACACACACGAGCCTGTAGCCAGTGAAGGAGTCTCCAACCACAAACACGGATACATATGCAATATTTTAACCGAGCCCTCACTAACTGAGTTTAATGCCACAGTTATGTTAGAACGCATCTCATTCTTGTTTCTGTGGCGGTGCGTCGGGCTCGTCATGGGGTGCGTGGTCCGGAGCGCTGTATGACTGATGTATCGGTTTAATTAAAATTTACTCCAAATATATGAACTTAACTGTTTTAAATGCTTTATATTTAACATGTTCGTTTATGTCCAATATTTAGTGTTAAACTGATGGTCTTTAAAATAA
This sequence comes from Sinocyclocheilus grahami, assembly GCF_001515645.1. Taxonomy (NCBI): domain Eukaryota; kingdom Metazoa; phylum Chordata; class Actinopteri; order Cypriniformes; family Cyprinidae; genus Sinocyclocheilus; species Sinocyclocheilus grahami. The sequence continues at coordinate 149,929 of NW_015505585.1, read as the reverse complement.
AATTACTTTTGATTTTCACCGTTGACTGATTTTGCAGACCAGACTGATAATTTCCGTGCTCTGATGCGACAAACTTGTCACAGGACGCGCGGTCCTAATAGCGATGTATGACTGTTGTATCCGAATATTTATTAACTCGCTGTTAGGGCTAGACGATATGGCCAAAATTTATATCACGGTATATTTCTTAATTTCGGTCGATACGATATAATTCCGATATCGGTATGAACACTATTAAAAAAGCCTCATAAAAACGGCCAAGAACGGCCACAACAGATGTTTGTACCTACAAACTTATGAAAAATTTATTTGCCAACTCTATGAAACCTACTACTATAAAACTATATAATATTTTAGGAAAAAAATGGTGCAAATAAATAAATGTTCACCTTTTATTGGTATTTAGCCTTCATACAAACAAAAAATGTGAAATCACTGTCAAATAAATCTCAGACTCTCCTTATTAATATTAATATTTATTACTTCAAACTATAGGCTAACATACCAGTCAAAAGTTTTTGAACAGTAAGATTTTTTATGTTTTTAAAAATAAAGAATTCTATTCTCTTAAAAAAGAATTCTCTTCTGCTCACCAAGCCTGCATTTATTTGATCCAAAATACAGCAAAAATGGTAACATTTTGAAATATTTTTATTTAAAAAATAATTGAAATAGTTTTCCTAAAACCCCCGCGACGCGTTTTGATTTTGAAACGTGCAGTGCTCATGTTTATTCAACGAAAGTCAAACGCCACAAATAAATCAATGTATGGGAAACTGGTAATGTATATCGAAATATCGGAAATGTGTTTAAAAATCATATCACCGTTATTGAAAAAAATTGTATCGTGATACATATTGATATTGAATTATTGTCCAGCCCTACTCGCTGTTTTAAATATTTTGGTATTTAACATGTTAGTTTATCAGTATGTTTGAAAGTATATTATTTAGATTCGTGGTGCTTCCATAGGCACCCTCTCTCTCACGCGCGCGCAGTTTAAAACACAAAATAGTTATGAAATAGCCTATGACAAGTACAGAGAGTCTCTCTCTTGCCCCCACCAACCCATGCACGATAATATCATCTATCGGCGATCTCACGGACTGGTGATTTGAAAAATGACTATATCGCCCAACACTAGTGTGTTCCACTCGTCGGGCTCACGTCGGCGGCAGTTTGCCGATTCAACATGTTGAATCGGCATCGGGACCGTCGGCGCGAGTGAGAGCTCTGATTGGATGTTCAGTTTAGCGAACGAGTCAGTGCCCGAGAATTAAAGCAAAAGTAATGAAAACAAGCACGTAAATGAAGGCGGTACAGACAGAAGGCTGTTTCAATGTTACGTGATAATGTTTTCATAACAACATGAGCCGCTTAAAATGATTAAGGTTATCAACGTTACTGATATTCAAAATGGTAAGCAAGCGCTGCTTTGTTTACGTTTCATATATCTGCGTTTATTTCGTATATTTTTGTTTCGGTTTCTCCTTTTGAATGACGAATATATACTATTGATAGCAGCTGATATAGACAGTTAATTCTTCTCACGCATGCGCAGAACACACGTGTTCGTTTGCCTTCGGCTGTAGTCTGTGCTGTGTGTTCGAGCACAGCTTTTTGGTCCGACGCTGCCGACGTGAGACGACAACACCGTCGGCTTTTGTCGTCGATAGTTCTTTGAAGTCGGCTTGGTGTGTGTCCCGCCTTTAGATATAATATCATTTAATTATTACCATGTCAAGAATTGGACTTAAAATTGTGATATTTTTCAATCTCTAGCTTTTATGACATATATTGAGAACCTTCACAGAATATTTGTTCTTTTTTTTTACTTTGTCACACCACTCGTGTTGAGGTAGTCAAAATGAAAAAGTGTATAAAATGGTGAAAACCTTAAAAATCTCACAGAATTTTCTCTCAAATTGCGAAAGTTGCGATTGTCATTTGATCCTGAATGTAATGAATATATATATATCATTTTTATTCTATTAATGTCTTATTCTGTTTTGTAGGTATGGCAGTTGTGGGCCGTATGTGATCAGCTATGTGTAAGTGTTCACAATCATCTCCCTCATTCCAAGAACATCACATGTAATCCCCCTCCAAATCATTAAGGGGGATCTTTCAGAATGAAGAAGATCAGTCTGAAAACAATAAGAAAGTCATTTAACATTAAAGGCAAAGAAGAGAATGAATTTGCTGTATCACAGCCAGACTTGGCGGCCAGTTTCTCTGCTGAAGACTCACTGTTTGGAGGATGCTACAGCAAAGATCTCGTCAGTAGCGACCTGGATAATGAGGACGAAAAAAGATCCAAAGTCCGATCTAAGAGTGAGGGTCTCATGGGCACCTTGAAAAGGAGACTATCAGCGAAACAGAAAACAAAGGTCAAGGGTGGTTCTCCATCTGTATGCTCTATAGATGATGACACCTTCTCCTCCTCTTCGGCACCCATTACTCTAAGTGACATAAAATCCCAGCATTCCTCTCGCTCCACATCCGTCCATAGTCATCATTACAGTCCCACCCCGTGGCCTCTCAGACCAGTGAACTCGGAGGAGATGTGCATCCAAATGGACGTTAAGGCATTAATGAACTCCTCAGATCCAAGTCCGGCTCACAACGGTGTGCACCAAGACTTCCTTGACCTCCAGAGAGAGTTCAAAGAATCTAGCGATTCATTGAAAATCACCAGACGTGTGCCAGACCACCATTCTGGCGCTCAGAATGACGATTTGCACCTTGAAATGGATGAACACATGCCTGTAGTCATTGGTCTTGCAGCTCAGGATTATATTCAGTACACAATGCCTTTGGATGATGGACTCTTTCCTGATGATGAAGGTTCACGCTCTTTTTGCTTAGATGGCACCACACCCATGGACGTCGTTCCGCAGTCAGAGGGATGCAGATCTCTTCATGCAGATGAGGAGCCTATTGACCAGGACCTTCTGTCACCAGACATCTTCATGGAGTCGTCATCGGTGAACCAGCTCTTTTTAAACACTGCAAATGTCTTGCTGCAGGGCTCCAGACTCGAAGCCCCACTTTCCCCCTTGCTACCTCCGTTGCCCGATAGCTATCTCCAGAGAAGCTTCTCTGGGTTTGGTGGTACACATGCTCAGGTTGCAGAGAGAGTCAGGCACCATCTCAACTTTGACCCCAACTCGGCTCCAGGGGTGCAGCGGGTCTATGATGCCGTGCAGAACAGTGGACCCATGGTGGTTACTAGTCTCACGGCTGAACTGAAGAAACTAGCCAAGCAGGGTTGGTATTGGGGTCCCATTACAAGATGGGAGGCTGAAGAAAAGCTGACGAGTCTTCCAGACAGTTCTTTTTTAGTCCGCGACAGCTCCGATGATCGATATCTTCTAAGCTTGAGCTTTCGCTCACAGGGTAAGACTCTGCACACGCGAATCGAGCATTCGAATGGCAGTTTCAGCTTCTACGAGCAACCTGACATCGAAGGCCACGTATCAATCGTGGATCTCATTGATAATTCGATCAAGGATTCGGAGAACGGAGCATTCTGCTATTCCAGATCTCGCTTACCGGGGTCCGTCACCTACCCCGTTAGACTGACCAATCCCGTTTCAAGGTTTATGCAAGTGCGCTCACTGCAGTACTTGTGCCGCTTTGTTATCCGCCAGTACACACGGATTGATCTGATCCAGAAATTGCCTTTACCGAACAAAATGAAAGATTACCTGCAGGAGAAGCACTACTGAAAGCAGTAAATCCCCACTTGGTTGCTACTTGCACTTTTTGGATGACACAACAAAACCGATTTCGCAGACATTTTCAAGAATTTTGTTACCATTCGATTTTGCATTTTCTTGAAAGGAATGATGATGTTTGTCTGTCTGGTAGAGTAGATAATTCAGTGGTTTGTGAAGAGACACAGTGCCAGAATGTCGTTAGAGTGGATCTCAATGTTGGAGCATTTTTCGCATGTTCTCTTAGAAATGTAGCATTTCCTTTTTGTTACAGTCAAAGACAGTCCAATATTTTTCTTCATACCCCACACTATGAAATATCAGCACATAGCTCTGAGCTCCAGCTTATTTTAGGGCATTTAGAGGTTCTTGGCAACAATGCACAGAGGTATAGACGCCTTAATAGCGGCCGCACGTTTGTGAATGCATAGATTACATTCCTCCTCGCCCCTTTTTTTAAACGCATAAATTTTATCGTACCAGCCATTATGTCATCATCTTAATTCAAAGGGAAAATATACTATACAATATGCCAAATGATGTCCTCTCACCATACACATGAATCTTACCCTTCTGTGGAGTTAATCTAATAAGCTATATTAGCTGCTCATATTTGTCAGATCATATTCTCACCCCCTTTTTTGTTTGCGCTCTTTAGCACGTAATGCCAAGTTTAGGTGCCTCACTGAAACTCGTCTTTGCTGTAGTCAATTGATTTTGGACTGTATGATTTGTTATAACAGTCATCTTTAACAGGCATGCAGTTACATTATAAATGCATCTGGTCTTTTCCCCCTTGCACTGTTTAAGTGTTCATTAGTATTGTATATCATTGTTTAAAAACGGAAAGGTTTCCTGTTATGAACTATGTCAATGGTACAGTTTAAAATCATCTCTTTTTGGGAACAGAATTTGCTTAATGATATGTTGTAACTTGAACTTGTTCTTCAGTTCAAAATAAAAGTTTTATATGATTAATCTCTCTGTTCATTCTAATGTAAAACGTATTCGATCTGTAATTTAAAATTCCATTTCTGGTAGTAAAAACCTTTTAACAGACAAAGAGCAGAGATAATGCTGGAATTAAATCATTTTTGTTTTATTTTTATTACAGATTTTACAACTATGAACAGATTTTCTTTCTCCTACCACTTAGCCATTGTTGTTTTATTTTTATATGCTTAATATTGTATTTGATCTTTTACCTGGAGAATTGCACTCTTTCATTAATGAGTTGCAAAGCAGCAAACAAACGACAGGCAAATTTGTTTTCACTTTTGTGCCATTGTTGAGCTTAAGTTTCTTGCCTTGCGTATAATTCTTATGTTTTCAGGAAGTTGCTAAATGATTAAATTTTAAAAAACTAAAATATATATTCTGTATTCTGTTTAAGTAACTATATAAAGTATATTATATGTTTTTAAGTAGTAGCTAAATTACATTTTAGAATGACTAAATTTAAACTAGCAATATTTTCTATAATATGTACCTCATCTATCATTGTTTTTCAGACTTTTTTTATTGTTTCAGTGCTCCGTATCCGTACGATGTGACATTGCTATCTTTAGTGATCCACCTGAAGATTGTGATTTGGCTTATTTTGTGTACGATCGTGCTCTTTTGCACTTATGTAGTGGGTGATTGATTATCAGTTGTGCTCAATTGTGACCCTCCCTGTTTTTCAGCTGAGAACTTTCTTGATGGCAGGCTCGGCACAGCAGTGCTGCTATTTTAATGTTTCTGTGCTTAATGGTTTTGGAAAAAACAATACAAGTGGGCAGAGTGTAGGCTTTAATATTGGTTGCCAAAGAGGCTTTGTGCTGTTTTCTCCATTCAGCACACATGCACATTTTTAAGACTTTCTTAATTAGCAAATGGCTGCAATATAACAAAGAGTGAAAAATTTAAGGAGGTCTGAATACTTTCCGTACCCACTGTATATATATCTATATCTCTATATATATCTATATATCATTACCAAGCAATTTGAGCCAGGATGATTATATATATATATTTTGAGTTTTCATTTGTAACTGCGGAGTAAGTGAAACTGCTCCCTTAGCCTACAACAACTTTCTGGCTGAATTCAAATGCTTTTTGCAAACACATCGTCACATTCCATCAAAAAGACATGCTGAGCACTCTTATATCAGACATAAATTGCTTAAGCAGTTCTGTAAGACTCCAGGGACAAATACATTTTTAGTACTGTGCTGTGGGACAATCAAAGTGTCTCTCGCTCACACATGGTGTTTTGTGGAAAAGGAACATTTTGCTAATGCCCAATTTTCTTATGTTATTAAAACGTTTGAATCTTTTAGCTTGGTAATGCAATGATTGTACTTGGTATGTTTTGTTAGTACATCTCTTTGCCATTTAAAATCATTAATAGATTTTAGGCCAACAGCTGCTGTGGTAGAGGTGAGTGTTTGTCATGGGATGTAACATTTACACTATCTGGACTTGAGAAAGCATCAAGATCTTCAGACAACTACCCCACGTATCAGTGCTATCTTAACCAGCATCCATTTTGCTTGCATTGTGCTTTAACCCACCCAACTGACTTCCATTGTCAGTAAGCATTCAGAAAGATGCAGAAGTATTTTTATTTCATTTCATCATATGTTGGATATTATGTTGTCAATGCATGATTTGTCAATATATCAGCCTATATCGCTGTGACCCTTCTAGTAATCCATTCTGTTAAGGCTCTGGGGGATGCTTTATTACAGGTGGTGAAGGATTTCTGGCTCTGTTTATTACTCCCTCCCTTCTGTTTTAATTGGTTTCTTTGGAATTTCACATCAGACTCCACTGAGAGCTTTCTACACTCCACTTACCAGTGCGAATGCCTTCTATGTTTTAATCAAAATGACCTCTATGGATCTGTTTGTCTATAGTATCTGAGGTAATTGAGGAGTTTTAACAGAACATAGATTTCGTACATTCACTTGAATTCAGGTCAGGTAATCAGAATCAAATGCAACTACTACATTTAAATGGACAAATGAAATACACTGAACAAAATTATAAATGCAACACTTTGGTTTTTGCCCCCATTTTTCATGAGCTGAACTCAAAGATCTAAGACTTTTTCTATGTACACAAAAGGCCTATTTCTCTCAAATATTGTTCACAAATCTGTGTTAGTGAGCACTTCTCCTTTGCCGAGATAATCCATCCACCTCACAGGTGTGGCATATCAAGATGCTGATTAGACAGCATGATTATTGTACCGGTGTGCCTTAGGCTGGCCACAATAAAAGGCCACTCTAAAATGTGCAGTTTTACTGTATTGGGGGGTCCGAAAACCAGTCAGTATCTGGTGTGACCACCATTTGCCTCACACAGTGCAACACATCTCCTTCGCATAGAGTTGATCAGGTTGTTGATTGTGGCCTGTGGAATGTTGGTCCACTCCTCTTCAATGGCTGTGCGAAGTTGCTGGATATTGGCAGGAACTGGAACACGCTGTCGTATACGCTGAAACCGGGATTCATCCGTGAAGAGAACACCTCTCCAAAGTACCAGACGCCATCGAATGTGAGCATTTGCCACTCAAGTTGGTTACGACGACGAACTGCAGTCAGGTCGAGAACCCGATGAGGACGACGAGCATGCAGATGAGCTTCCCTGAGACGGTTTCTGACAGTTTGTGCAGAAATTCTTTGGTTATGCAAACCGATTGTTGCAGCAGCTGTCCGGGTGGCTGGTCTCAGACGATCTTGGAGGTGAAGATGCTGGATGTGGAGGTCCTGGGCTGGTGTGGTTACACGTGGTCTGCGGTTGTGAGGCCGGTTGGATGTACTGCCAAATTCTCTGAAACGCCTTTGGAGACGGCTTATGGTAGAGAAATTAACATTCAATTCACGGGCAACAGCTCTGGTGGACATTCCTGCAGTCAGCATGCCAATTGCACGCTCCCTCAAAACTTGCGACATCTGTGGCATTGTGCTTTGTGATAAAACTGCACATTTTAGAGTGGCCTTTTATTGTGGCCAGCCTAAGGCACACCTGTGCAATAATCATGCTGTCTAATCAGCATCTTGATATGCCACACCTGTGAGGTGGATGGATTATCTCGGCAAAGGAGAAGTGCTCACTAATAAAGATTTAGACAGATTTGTGGACAATATTTGAGAGAAATAGGCCTTTTGTGTACATAGAAAAAGTCTTCAAAAACAAAATTTGCGTTTATAATTTTGTTCAGTGTAATTTGGGATGTGACTAAAAATTCTAATTTTTTATCATTTGTTTATGTTTGATGGCATTTTAATGCATTGTCACTACTGTTCCTCAGTCTCTTTTATTAACTTCAGTAACAATCAGTACTGCTGCTGGATGTTTTTATAGCCTACCACTCGCATTATAACCTTTGACTCTGCTGTGCATGAAAAGCCTTGCAGGACCGCGGTTTCTGACATGCATCCACCAACGCTTATAACATCCACCATTATGCTTTTTCAAAGTCATTTAAATCTTTTGTCTTTTTCAACCTTCCTTGAATTTCAAACATGCAATTCTCAGTTATTTAATTTCCTGATGTAAATAATATCGTCTCTGTACACCTATACTGACAATTTAATCTATTCCACAGTCTGTTTTGTTAGTTTCATCTAATTGCAACTATTCAGCACACGATAAGACCAAATGCTGCTGCTTTTCACCATGCTGATTTGCTCAGTATCAGGATACATTCTGTAAACTCAAATGTTACATCTGAGATTAAGCATTAAATTAGGTTTTATGTCCTCTGGAAAATGCATGCAAATTTATCTAGCAAGGCCATGTGACTTTTGAAGCATATGAATACATTTGAATATTTCACAGAGGAGCAAAATGTCACAGATGAAACAATCCAATCACATTCCTATAGCCTGAGGTGTCGTTTCTGTCTTGGCTTAATGATGAAATGTTATCTGAGCTGGATGAGCTCCTGTGAATGTCGCTTGACGCTGAATAAATATTGTAAACTACCTGTTAGGTATTCAGTTGAAATTATGCAGCTCTTTCAACCTCAGCCTTTGTGGAAAAACCAGTTACAGCCCATTCAAGATGATATATGTTCTCCTATATATATATAATATTTAGATCATTAATACAGTAGAACACCATTTAAAATTTTGCTACTTGAATTTTTTAATTATACCACGGGTATTGTTGAATACTTGATTCTGATTGGTTGACTAACATTCTAAAATGTGCAATTATTTTTCAATAAATGCACAGCTGTGAAGCTGTGTTATAGGTCTGTCAACCTCATTACAGTTCCATACCAATTTGTCAATTTATTTCAGTTATTTCAAAGTCTTTACAAGTTGTTATGAACCAAAACCCACAATGACACTGACCAAACAAAGAAATATGAAAAACTAAAAAGGTACATGTAATTTCTTACTAGCAAGGCGGTAATTTGGCTATTTTTGAAACAGTTAAACTGACAGTTTCTCTAGTCAAGATGCTGCTGCCGAACACTGTTGAGAGACGTGTTTTAAGGAAACCATTGAATTATTGAAAAATAATCCACGCCCGAGGTGTAACGGTCACTTCGTGGGTGTGCTTTATTTTTCAATAATTCAATGGCCCTTTGGGTCTTTAAAGGTAGTTCAGACTGCGGAATGTCATATCAGCATAATTTTGATGTACAAATACACTTCAACACCTCTGATTCAGTCTTTTTAGGTGCATAATGAGCAAGAATGGAGCCTGTAGGAAATCACAACGGCATATGCAGCCTTACAGTGGGTCTCTACTAGAGACCTGCAGAGTTTAGCTTTTTGTCACATTGACGCCATCTTTATCTGTGAGCCATGCCATCTGTCAGAAACCCCAGAAGACCTCTTTCTGAGCACACCATGTGTCTCCACATAAAAGGGTGGCTTAAGCAAACAGTACTGTGCAGCACCATACCTCACTCACTTGAAGATTCATTATTCTATGAGATTACCCTAAAGGCATTTCCAGATGTGGCTGTATATATATCCTAGACTTCACTTGCTGTTCTTTGTACTATAAATGTTTGCATAGCCGATATGACACTTTGAATCATTAGCATTAAATGAAGTTAAGCTTAAGATACAATGTGAGAAGATCAGATGGGCTGTGAATTTTTAGATGTGGTTTTCCAGCTGTGTTCTGGTTTCAGGTGAGCTGTTTCAGTAGCACATTTGTGGGATAGCGTGTAGTCGTGTCTCGTGAGGATTCTTGCTCAGTTTGATTGAATTTACACAACACACTGCTTTGTTTGCTGCTAATTTACTTGAAATTTACAGCAAGAGAACATTTCATGATCACATTAAAAACGATGTCTGAGCTGATTAAACGGAGGTGCTGATTACAGGAAAATATCATACATGTACAGTATGTCTTAATGCAAAATAACTCAAATTAATCTGTCGTTCTATCTATAGTTTTATCCATCTATCTATCTTTATATTCTTCTATCTCTTACTACTTTTTTTTATCTCGAGTTTAAAAAGAACCGTTCCCAGTGTATATCATATCAAATCTATAGCAACAATCAATATTTTTGTTACATTATTTTCAAACTTCTGAAAGAGTTGTTGGTAGTCATCATTTTCTTTCTCTTGATGTCTTTCTCTCTTTTTTTTAAGCCTACCTGCTTATTTAACCAGCCAGAGAAATTCCGTAGTTCAAATCTTTCATTGTCTGCAACCCTACTCTGAATTCTTTGGTTGCTTGTTGTGATATTGATAAAATAAGAATGTGCACCATCCATAATGCACTAGATACAGTAAACTATGTCCTTTGTGGCTGGTGCAGCAGGTAGCCTCGCTTTTTACATTTCAACAATTGAGATGAGGTCTCTCAATAAATAAAATATAAATGTGTAATCTCTCAGGAAACACACTACTAAATAATGAATCTGAATTCATGTAGACACTTCACGACAGGTATGTCAAAAATCAAGTTAAAATATATTTTATTTTTAGGTTGTTATAGCACAATACCAAGGTCATGAGTTTTGATTCTCTCATGAAAAAAAAAAAAGAATACCCTGAATGCAATGGAAGTGACTGTCAAATGCTTACTTTTAAATTTAGTAAAGTGGTATTTAGAAGTTATAATAAAATGGTTGTAGTCTTAGTGTGATTAAATGAGGTGGTCTGAAATGATCAATCATGACAAAGTTGTGAAGGCATCCTTCTTTTTAAAAAGACATTCATTTGGTGCTACCACTTTTGAAGGTGTTTGAGATTCACACTTCTAGGCAAGAATAAATGTGTGGTCTCATTAATTTAGTGTATCCCCTGCTGAGTTTCATCCATAGGAGATATTTCCTTTGCCTTAAGTCTGACAGAATCAAGTAGAGGTTATCGTAATTTAAGGGACATCTAAAACACTTCAAAACACTATTAAATACTTACCTGCAATTTTTCTTTTATTTAACACAATAATATAGCACAACAAAACGACTTAGACATAGACATGCATCACTGCTAGCTGCACAGTATTGTCAGTAGTTTATTTTAGCATTAGACTGAAATTACAATGAACAATAATTGAAAGTGTTTAATATTTTATAAATATTAATCACTTAAAAATTTGCATTTCAGTAAAAATTGTTTCTATACCACATTTTTTCAGGGTAGAAATGAACAATAACCAAAAATAAATGCTGTTAAATTCAGCCTGTACCTATTTTAGTTCGTGTTGATGTATATTACGTAAAGAAAAATGTACAGTCATACAGTCAGTATGTTATCTCGATTATAAAACTGCTTACCAAATAACAATACATGGACATCAAATATTGATTTGTGTTTCCATTTTTATCATTTTACCTCAATATCTTTAGACTTACACTACATAATAAAATTACAATATTTGTAATATTACAATAGGAAAACACTACAATGTACAAACACTGCAACAATATTAAACAAAAATAATATTAATACTAGAGTTCTCTGAAGTCATTTAAACTTCACTCAACAACTGAGATGCAAGAATGCGCCAGCTGCGTTTGTACGAAAGGGAGCGCAAGTCCGCTGTATGATACGAGCCGTGAAAGTAGCGCCAGTTTCTGTTACCCGGATCAGCGGACTACTGCTGTTTTGCTGTGGATGTTGGCGAATGCTAGGAAATATCTGACCGCTGAATGACATGATGACCAATCAGTGTATTACATTCCATGTAATAGCCTAATAATGTAAATGTAATAAACCTTAATGTTGCCATTAATGCGAAAAGAAAGTATGAGATTATTCAAGCATCGTCAGCACACCATGTACACATCAGTGTGACAATAACTAGAAGTGAGGAGCGCGCTCTTCGTTCAGGCTTACTGACTTAATGAGAAGTAAGTAAAGGGTAAATAACAGGAACCAGCAGATGCTCTTATTTATTATTTACATACAGCCACTGACATCCTTTAGAGACAGCTTCTCATAAGAGTTAGCAACAAGGTCTACAGCTTCCAAGACAATCAGGAGGCTCTAGGACAGTGATGGGCAAACTTGGCCCTTCCAGGTCACTTTCCTGCAGAGATTTGATCCAACCCTGATATGACTCACCTGCTTGTAGCCTTCTAGTAGTCTTGAAGACAATGATTAGCTGGTTCAGGTGTGTTTGATTAGGGTTGGAGCTAACCTCTGAAGGAAAGTGGCCTGGAAGGGCCAAGTTTGCCCATCACTGCTCTAGGAGCAGAGCACAAATGCTCAAACTGCTCTCTGGTGCAGTCAGTTGTGAGGTTATTAAAGATTCCCTGAACTGAAGCATTTGACAAAATAACTCAATTACTGAGGCAATGTTTGCTTTAGGCTATTTGAATAGACAAGATTTGTTTGTATTGTGTAGCGTTCAGAGTTGGATTGTTCCTCTGAGGACTATTTAAAAAAATCTAATATTATACAACTGATTGTTGGACATTACTCTGCTAGAGTTGTTGTCCTACACGTTTCAAACCAGAGCAAATTTATGACCAACTTTTTCAACAGATTGGACATAAATTTTATGATGGGCCATACATACTCTGTTAAGCAGTCTGAAAATTACAGCAGATGGGGTACGAAAAACCGCTTTAGATGCAGAAAAGTAAATGCTGTAATGTCAAAATGCTCTGGCCAAGTTTGACAGAATAAACCACTGTCTGCGATGGAGCCAGCGTGCAAAGTGAACTATTGCATTCAAACAACCTGTGCAGAGGCCATAAAGTGAGAAACTATTTAGGGACGGAGCAAAGGGACAAAGGATACACACTGATATATCCATACAGTGTATTTTACCTAAACAATATTTAATATTAAGGGTCCTGAGGATTAAAAAGTTTATAGTTAAAAATGTTCAGGTAGTACTGGCTCAGTTTGGTCTACACACTAATGCTTTCAACAAAACCAACATCACATATGTTTATTATTATTATTATTAATAATAATAAATTATATATACATAATTTTTATTATATTTTATGTTTATATAATGTCAAATCTCAAAAATGTTAAATCTTTATTTTAAAATTCTACATAGTATGCTTATACCATTTTTAATAAATATAAAGTATACATTGTTTCTATATATTATATAAAGTATATAATATTAAATTAGAAATGTAAAAATGTAAATGATTGAAAAATCAATTTGAAGATAATTAGGTATTTACATTTGCATTGTGCATTCATTTACAAATGCAGCTCTCTCTCTCTGTTATTTTTTATAAATTATATAAAATACAAATATAAAATATAAATAATGTATATTTAAAATACATTCTTTTTATTTTAGAATCCCATATGATATTTAATTATTTACATTTGTATTCACATGCACAAAAAATGTATGTATATATATATATATACATTTTATATAATTTTATTGTAATATTATTAAAAAATAAATAAAGGTTTAAATAAATTAATGATTATTCATCTCTATATAAGTATTAAGCCAAATCATATTCTGTAAAAACAACTGTTATATGAGGAACATTGTACGATCAGTCCTGTAGCTTATTCAGTGAGCTAGTACAGTATTATTGTAGGCTGTAATGAAGATTAATGGTAGTGTTCCAGGTGTAATGGAGGCACAGAGGAAACTGGCAACTAATTATGTTTTAATTACAATAACTGTAAGCATCGTGCCATCAGCACAATATCTGCCTCTTACAAGCATTTTTGCATTTTCATTTTGTCATCATCTATACAGTAAAATCATACTGATTAAAAGACAATATCTAGTTTCTCATGCTAATTTGTTTTGTCTAATATCTCGCTTAAACTGTGTGCCCCAGCACAGGAAGCACCAGGCTGAAAGTTGATATCCTGATATATCTAAATACCTGGTAGAGATGGCCGTGGGTTCTTCTGGAAACGTTTCTGTCCCTCTTGCCTGTAAAGGGCAGCTTGGCGTGAGTCTGCAGCACTTGGGCTGATTACTGAGCCACGTATGCCATGTGTCAGTGGGTCACAGATTGGACCAGTGCTTTACCACTCTGGCTCTCCCAGCATGCATCTCACAAGGGGTACGGACATCAAAAGGCCCCGTGTTGCACTCATGCTGGAGAGATGAGGAGGCTGTGCCTTTACCATCTGAACCGGGACACACGTTACAGACCAAAGATACAAGAAATCTGCTCCTGTTGATGGCAAAGGATGAGACAAAAGGAGAGCTGTAAAACTGAATTGCATTTGCGTAGTAGGTCGTTTAGGTTTTCTCACCCTAGACATGAGAAGTAACACATTTAATTGAGATAACAAATGAGAATGTGTTTGTCAATGGGGTGTTAAGCGTAGAATCCGGTCATTAAATCATTCCTGACCCTGCAAAAATACACACAGAAACAGCATTTTCTCCATAGGACGATAACTCTTCAATGCATAATGCTTGCTGCCAAAGATCTGAAGCATTCTAAGATGAGCCCACACATGAATTTGTTATTAAAGCTATTTTGGTATTGGAGAAATTAAATTAAAAAACATGTGCCAGACTATAGGAGCCCAGCCGCTCTCATTATCACATCAGGCTTTTCCTCTGCTTGTGGAAATGTCTAAACTTACACAACTCAGTCTCATTTTTCTGCTCTGCTGGATTCTGGTCTGTTAGCTTTTTAAAACAATATCTGAAGGATGATGTGACACTAAAGACTGGAGTAATGGCTGCTGAAAATTCAGCTTTGTTTCAGAATTTTGAAAAAAAGAAAACAATTCTTTTGAATTTTAATAGCATTTCACAATATTACCGTTTTTACTGTATTTTTATTAAATTAAATAAATGCAGCCTTGGTGAGCATTCAAAAACATTGAAAATGTAATGTTTACAGAGAGCTTTATAGTAAAATGTTTGGACACAACTGGACTGGATTTCTATTTTATAATCTTTAAAAAATGCATTTCAAGGATTTAAAATGCTTTAGAAGACCAATATAAATTCGGCCCACAAATGAATTTCTTTACAAAACCCCAAAAAATTAATAATTAAAATGGAGTTGGACAGAATCGTGACAGAGCCACAGCCAACAAGTGTCTAGCTTACCAGGCCAAATGCTTAAAAATCATCCCAAGATGCACCTTAGGGAGATGGATGATAGAAGCCCAGAGCTGTAATCTAGACAAAGGGTGTCTGCTTTGAATAAACTAAAACAGGTTTGATTTACTGAACATTTTAAAGTCACAGCATAATTCCCTTTCTTCCATTAGTTTCATTGCTTAGCTCTAGTTCATAATCACGCATATGTTTAGTATGATAATGACAACATAAACAATTTACTGTTAAAGTATGCTGAACTTGCCTCACTTTTGCATATGAATGAGATAAAAAAGACTGCCAGTAGGCAGATTCATTATAAGCCAGTTTAATTCACCAGCACCCAATAGTACAAGCCACGAGTAAAGCTCGAATGAAGTCTAAGAAATCATAACACTTCATCTTCAGCACAGTAATTACAATAATTAAATCATGAGTGTTGGGGTTAGACCTCATAGTATGACGTTTATACACATGAGCAGGGTAAATATTGCTAATGATGAAAGAATGTGTTTAGCACTCGCCTTTATTTTTATATTAAAAGTAAGAGTTTGATGTACTTTAGCAACAAGATTTATGTTCTTCAAGGAAAAATGAAAGAATTATGCATAAAAAACCTTTTCTGCGTTTTGTTCCCCAAATCCAAAGTCATGTTTAGTGACCTAGCAGCGACATGTGCTGTTGAGTCATGTTTTCATTCTTAATCATTTTTATGAAAAAGAAAGGTCAGATACAGGCATCAGACAGCTTTTAGCCTTTGGGCAATGTTTACTTCCAAGCCAAATCAAATGACATGAAGAAGATGCAGTGGCAAGACGAGGGATTTTTTTTTTAAATACATTTTTAAAAGTTCAAGGTCTGAACATGATGTCAAAAATCTAATAAAATTGTAAAATATTATCTAACAAACAACTGGTTACCCCCTGAAATAACTCAAACTATGATATAATATAATGTGACACGATCTTGACGAGTGAAATATGTGTTAGCGTCTTTTTAAGCTCTACTCTTGGAAGGAATATTTCACTGTTTAACACTTAACTCCCACATCATTCTCATACCTCATCACATTTGCATTTCACCTCCAAATAATGCTGTCTTCACAGTTTTTAATTGTGCCCATGGTAATAAATTACCTAGTTTCCATCCCGTTTCCCAGCCATGCTTTGAAAAATATATAAAGCTATACATGTTCAATCTTAAAAGTTCACTGTTGTGCAAGGCAGCATCTTAAAACACATGCTATGCCACTGCCCTGACCTAAATGGAAAGTCAACAAATCCATTGTGTCTATATCTTTCCAGTTTTTGCACATATTGAACTCTGTAGGCGGGTGTTAATTTCATCCTTCCTAAAACTGCCCCCATTGAGAGACTTAGATATATTTGAATATTATATTTTACACTCTTGTTACACAATTACTCTGAAATACAACTTTTAAGATGATAAAATCCCCATGTGAATCTGTAGATGTAGTCTAACTAGTGGGAACTGAAGGTCTATGCTGTACTCAATTGTAGTTGGTGTATGTATCAACAAATAAATGTGACTGAAAAATGTTGCACTGCTTGTTTTGATGTAAGCATTTAATAATCATTCATATGTGTACTGAACAAGATTCCAGTTTTTGACGGACAGCTGTTGTTCAGCACCATGGACAGTGTTGAGCTCTTCTCTTTCTTCCACTCTATTTTTGGATAGTTCAATACTATGGAAGTCAATGGCTAACAGCAACTGTTTGTTTACCAACATTCTTTAAAATATCTTCTTTTGTGTTCAACGGCAGAAAGAAATTCATACAGGTTTGGGACAACACTATGGGTTGAACTATCCCTTTAAATGATACCCTTCTTGAAAAATAAAACTTTGGAGTGCTATAAGAGTTTTTAAATACATTCCTTGTGTTTACGATATAGTATATTTACATTCAAGTAATATAAAAATGCAAGACATCATTGCTTGTCTATGCATTAAGCCAAACAACAATGATTAAAGAGAAATGGCTATTTTTTTGTACTTACTACGCTCATACTGAACATCAAAATTATAAGGGCTATACGAATTAATAAAATGACAAGCACATAACAAAACACATTTCGTGCAAAATATGCTCCTGAATGCAAAAATATCATTGACAATAACAAACCACTCTTTTCCAAAGCAATATGCAGACATCAATTAGTCCAAATATGGTCACTGTCCTACTTTCTTTTGAATCTCACAAATACTTAAATTCACACACACACATACATACAGTACATACAAACTTGTTACATTTATTCAGGTCCTAAGAATAAATAAAATAAGCTAATGCATTCCATGTTCTCTCTGCTACCTTTATTTTTGAAAGCAGATACGGAAATGTCTTTTTGTCTTCAGTCTGCGCCTTTTCAAATGGGTAATATTCAATTAGAGAGGGAAAACAAGAAAGCCAGAGAATGTGGAGTACTTCCACCCGCCCATGAGGTTCCCTCTCTCCAGTTTAAGATAGAGTCTGTCTTCACGCTCCAGGTGAAGCAGAACGCCGTTACTTGCTGCCTCTCGGGTCACATCTTGATCACCGGCAAATGCAGATATTATTGGGTATTCATTATGCATCAGATTGACCTAATGACACGGAAACACAAAATGTGATCAGATGCATTACAAGAAGCCAGATCATCCTTTACTCCATAAAACTAAATAGAATCTGCTTTTATGTTTTAGTATATATTTTTAATTACTAATAAGTAATAGTGACAAGAACCAGACGAGTTTAACTTTTAACTGTTGGTAACTAACACTTGTTAGATAGTCCTTATTCCAATATAGTGACTAGTATCGATTCATTTAGTATAATACATTACATACTAGAAAATAACAATTTGGTACTAGTCACTGTTCTAATAGTGAAAACTTACTATTCTGTTTTTACTGGTAAGAATGATTTTTCCAATTTAATTATATGGGGATCTGTGGTTTGCATATTCATATTCCCCTGTGACTAGTTAATGAATAACAATAGTTATTGACACCTTGAGTTACTGTCATAATTGGTATTTATTTCAGCTTTGAAAGTGGCTATTTAATGTATACAGTACATATTTATGAGATACAAATATCTATCCCAAATGGTATGGTAACATATCTCATCTCATTAGTTATCATTTCTTTATTTGTCATATGAAATGACTAGCCAGAATGATACTTTACAGTTTAATTAAAATCTTACTGGTAAGATTACAGTTGGAATACAAACGTATAATAAATAAATACTTATGTCTATTCAGTTATACTAAGAAACCTGGAACATATTGTAAATATTAAGTACAAGAATGAGTAGTAGTGTCAAATTTATTAGTAAAACTGAAAAGGTACCAGCAGTAATTACAATAAATAGTCAGAAATCTGCATTTATCAGTGTTTTTTTTTATAGTGTTATAATTCAATGGTAAAACCATTCAATTTAAGTTTCAGTTTGTTTGTAATTAGTTTCTGATAAAAACCCTGAATGTTAAATAGACTCACCTGAATTGTCTGTCGGTTGTAGACCTTCACAACGTGAAAGCTGAAGCTGTAAATGCCTCGCCGAGGAGCTTGAAATACACTCGCCTTAAGATCGAAATGATTTCCAATGTTCACTAGTACCTGCAAAAAGGTGTTTGTTCACTTAGTTAACGTATGTTTTGGAAACATGTTTTCGGGGGGAAAAATATTAAAGTCTACTTAACGCAGATATGCGTTGCCTAAATGTGAAAGCAGGGTCTGACCTGATCAAAGTAGATTGTCATGGACTTGTTACTCATTTCTGATGGTTCATGGTTAGTTCCTCTGACCGCAGAAAAAGCCACTTTAGCACCAGCAGCTCGGACAGATATCCCAAACGACGAGGTCACTCCACCTTCGGCTGACGGGTTCGAGTCACACACAACTAAACATTTTCCTTC
The DNA here is from genome assembly GCF_001515645.1 of Sinocyclocheilus grahami. Classification (NCBI taxonomy): domain Eukaryota; kingdom Metazoa; phylum Chordata; class Actinopteri; order Cypriniformes; family Cyprinidae; genus Sinocyclocheilus; species Sinocyclocheilus grahami. The sequence goes on along the minus strand of NW_015505585.1, from coordinate 130,803 downwards.
CAAAACGACCGGTTCTGTGTCATTCTGTCCAAGGGAAAACGCAACGCCGAATCCCAAAAGAAGGGTGGAGGCCAGCACGGCCAAAGATCCCGGTTCCTTTGCTCTCAACATGACTGTGGAAGACCTCAGAGCAAAAAATACTACCGAGCACTCTTTGGAGATCAGTGAAGACGACAGCACCTCTCCCTCTCCCTCCCTCTCTCTCTCTCTCTCTCTCTTACTCCCCTCCTCCCCCCCCCTCCCCCCCCCCCCCCCCCCTCTCTCAATTCAATTCAATTCAAATGAGCTTTATTGGAATGACTGTGGAACAGCACAATGTTGCAAAAGCAATAAACAAAAGTTATACAGGCATATAGATAGTAAAAAAAAGAAAGAAAACTTATTCATGACCATATTGTACATATATTATCACATAACACACACCACACACACGCACACACACACACACACACACACACACACACACACACACACACACACACAAACAATAGTAAATACAAGGTCATTATTTACAGAGAGCATTGATAAAGAAAAGGGGGTTTAGCCTTTGTCCCTCATAATATTTCTCTATCGCTCTCTCTTTCTCTGCCGAGCACACGCCTTATTTGAAAACGGCCTGAATTTCGGCCTGAATTTCAATCTCAAGTTTCCATTGCGCAATAGTCTCTAATCAATGGCTAAAAGTTCAAAGGCAAAATTGATGTATCACAGCTAAACAATAAATAAAAAGATAAATAATTAGAATAAACGTAGCCTATTACTAATCAATGCTTTGACAACCAATGCTATTCACGAAATCTAAACTGTAGATGGATAAACTGTAACTTGAAGGGTTTATGCGTTGAATTGATATTCCAACAAACCCTATAGAACAGTTAAAAGCACTACTGTATTCAGGGCACTGTAGGTCTTATTATATTATCTTATAAACTTTAACAAGTCTGCTCAGCATTTATTGATGGAAAATGAATTTTAATGTAAATTGATATTCTGTAGAGGTCAATGGCTGTCCACTGGTGACATCCCATTGTTTGGTGTTAAGATGTTTCAGAAATTAATATGATGTGCTATTGCACCATCCAGTGGTTGTAAAAAGATATTAAAGCATTGTTACATGAAGAGACTTTAAAGTAGCAAAGTATTTAGCACTTCAATTTTGAATTCACACATGCAAAAATTGTTAATTAAATGCAAAATGCATAAAACTTAAGCGAATGACTATAGCAAAAGAGTTGATATATAACAAGTCCTTTGGCTTTTTCTTTTAGCAACATAAAGATTTTTGGTTAAATGTTATGAATGTATAATAGAATGTGCACAGCTGGCACAAAATGTCAACATATTTAAATATGTTTCAGAATTCAGACTTGTTCACACATAGCTTTGTAAAACTAAAATGTTTGAGCTGTCAGTGTAAAACTTTTTATGTGACAGATTTTGTGGAGTCACTATTTATAACAACTTTAAATCAGTTGAGTACCACCTTTGAGTGCTGTTTAAGTGTGATTATAGCTCATTCTAATGCAAATTTGCTGCAGATGTTTATATTAATCAAATGACACTTGACAACCACAAATGTATAGAATTTTTTTATACAAATATTTAATCAATATGTTTCTTTTGATGCGCTAATTGGATCATTGTCTTGCTGAAAGATGAGATTTAGCCGACTGAATCAGGTTCTCTTGCAGTATTTCCCTGTGTTATGCAGCATCCATTATTTCTTCTGTTTTAACAAGATGCTGATGGAAAGCAGCCCCACAGAGAATCTCAGTTTAGCAGAAGGCATTTGGGACCATATTAGTGTCTTATTTTTCTTTTTTTCCCCCCTCCACATTTCTGTGCTTCTAGTTTCTAGTTTAAACACAGTCTTGTTGTTAGGTGCATCTGCAGCAATACAGTGGAAAGAAACATAAAAGAAAAGTGGATTTTTTTGCAGGCTATCATTTGTCCAGATGCCACAGGACAGCATGTCTCTTCATGTCTTTCTCAGTTCTTAATAAACATAAACAATGAGCAGTTAAATTACATACAAAATCAGTCTAATTTTAAATGATCTGTGATTGGACTGTCTGAACAAGGTGAGCATATGAGAATGCACAAACCCACCAATTATTTTAATTTCAAACTTTTAAATTAAAAGTAATGGCCTTAAATGTTACTCAGAAATATCTTGCTATATCATATATTAAATATATAAATATTATTACAAATCTCGCGATAAAAAAGACCTTATTCAGGTATAAGCCATAATTTATAGCAAATGAAAACGAGGCTGTGTACTCAGTTCCAAGTTCACCAGGAAATTTCTGGAAATACATATTTCAGGTGAACGGGTATACATCAACAGTAGGCTACAACCTGAACTGACTGCCTATCCGTTACAGCCTTGTTTTAATTCTCAAAAAATGTCGTCTATCTTTACTGAGTGTAATCAATAAACTTTGTATTCTTTGATAGGCTACTAAATATAAAAAATGCGGTTTTTTTTGTATCGTCATACTTGGAACTCGACACAGCTCACACTTTGCACAATGTTTTCATTTTGCACGCATGACCCATGTTTTGAAGTAGGTTACACAAGGTAGTATAGCTACTTAAACATACTCAGTTAGCAAACCATGGGTTAACATCACCTGGACAAACTTCATCTGAGGCAGGGTATCGCATATAGATTATTCTGGCCAAATATGAATGAAGGGATCGTGTTAATCCACTCTTCGTGTCCGCAGGTCTTCTGTGCTCTGTGGCGGATTACGCAGATGTGTTCAGCCTGTTCCACAAGTCTTCAACTACACCGTGAGTTCGGGGAGTAGCGGCAACAATTTTTGCGATCCTTTAAGCAGCTTCTTCTAAAGACGGGCTGCTTTATACCGTAGTTATATTTTATCTCAATTTTATCCTTCGCCTCGCCACTTCCATTCGCATTTCATGGAATTCAAAGTTGAAACTCTTGGGGAGAATCATGGTGCCGCGGGTGAAACTGCTTGTTGGTGAGTAAATATAAAAAAACGCACATAAATATAATGTTTCATTTTATTGTTATGACCGAGTAACGTCTTGGGAACAATACATGCATGATTTCCTTTAAGTTTAAGCCATATTCGTATATTTAATGTGTTATTCTGTTTGCATGTTCACACGAAAACAAGTATCACTAAACCTAAAGTGGCAGTTAACATGTAAACATACACTTGTAATAGTGGTGATAACGTTGCAAAAGGCATAGATAGATTAAAAGCACTATTTAACAGTATATAAACAATATACAGTATATAAACAATGTACAGAGTATACTGTACATTGGAGTGGTATTTGAACATTTAAGAACTGTATAAACATTATTCTTGTCTCATTTTGCAGTTGTTGCAAGTCTTGTCAATCTGGGATTTTCTGGAGCACCAACAGCACCACCAAAGAGAGCTGTAGGTAATTATCTCTCATTTGCAATGACCTCTTAAGTAAGCAAGAAGGGCATTGTGATCTCATGCAAAAGTAGTTGATTTGATTGTAGATTGTTTTTTATATATCTTTTAATAAAGTAATGCTTTGTCTCTTCAGTTAAAAACAATTCAGGTGTGACGCCGACAGGGTTGTGTGGTGCTTGGATCAAAGAACCTGATGGAGGGCTTTTCACATCTCCTAACTATCCTGAAAAATATCCTCCTGACCGAGAATGCATATACATAATTGAAGGTTAGCAAGCTTCCATTTTGACCGTTTTTAATCAGTAACATCTGCATATCTAACTAGAGGTTTTAATTATGTCATAGCTTCTCCAAGGCAATGCATTGACCTGTATTTTGATGAAAAGTATGCCATTGAGCCATCGTGGGAGTGTAAGTTTGACCACATTGAACTCAGGGATGGCCCCTTCAGCTTTTCTCCTATTATCGGACGTTACTGTGGACAAGAGAGCCCGACCTATGTTAGGTCCAGCGGACGATACCTTTGGATAAAATTTGTGGCAGATAGTGAACTAGAAGCCACTGGATTTTCAGCTCGGTACAATTTCACCCAAGGTAAGAGTTGTGTTTTTGTCATCAGTATATGCATTTGTCTATCCACCAAGTATTTATCAGTTTCTTAATGCAAGTTTATGTAAAACCTCATGATCACGTCCAATATGCTTTGAGAATCTTGTACTTCAATAGAACAACATCTGACCGTCTGTAAAAAGAGTCACATGATCATTGTCACAAATTTACTTGATTAGTTACCTGGAAAATAGTGCAGAATCTGATTTCTTAATCATTTTACATCTTGTTTTAAAATGGTTTAAATGTTACAGGTTTAAATTCATTACAAATTGAATAGCAGATTTTGTGGTCTCAAACTTTTGGACACTGTATCTATTCTGAAACGAAACGTATATACAGTTATAATATTGGTTTTGTACTGGTGGTTTATTCCTCCGTGTTTTGGTAAATGCTGTGTTCTCTGCTCAGGTCAGATGGCCCTGCATTTGTAGTGCAGGCACACATGAAGCAGCTGAGTGGGGGAGGTTTGTGATGTCTCTGATCCCAGTTAATGAAAGCTTGTCTTCAGAGGAGCACACTCAGTCTGCCCCATGTCCTGAGCTCTGTCCTCCTAATTCAGCTTCTCCAAATCCTATTCCAAATCTATGGGATGGCCAAAAAAATTTGCTTTATGCAATACTGTTGGGTTGCAAAAGGTCATAATTCTTTTGTCAAGATATTTTTGAATCCATATTTCACATCATTCAATGAATAGCCAAAGTGAAAATGGAAGTGAGTGTTTTTTTGACTACTCGACTGAGGTTTGGGACAGATGTGATGTCTGTCTTGTCTAAAGTTGGCTGGTCTTCCTGATTATGTGATGTTTCTTAAATTCTGATTACACCAGTGTTCATTACAGCTGCCTAATATACACTGAACAGCAGTGCTAATCTCTTTAGATTTTGGTAATGAAGCCGGGTCATAGGAGGAGAGGACCAGCAATCACATTTTTGTCCTGAGCCCCTGTTGAAATTGATCGACAAGCCTGTAATTTAAAGAAGCATAAAAAATACATGCATCATCCATCAGCAAAGATATGACATCTACAAGCTGTGGAAACCCAACCAAAATTGCTATTTATTTACTTAATTTTTTAAACAAAAACTAACATTTTTCAAATCTTACCAAATGTACTTTTGTAACGACTAAGAGATGTATGAATGGTTATATTACCAAAAATATATATAATAATAATCAATGAAAATAAATGATCAATTTTTTTTTACTGTAAAATATCATTCTGCACATCATAAATCAGAGATTTATTAGAGACCTACATCCATGCGTCCGGTTACATCAGCATAAAGAATAATCTTAGCCAAGCTGTACCAGAGGTAAGAAAACACGAGAGGATTACTGTGAATCCCTGAATGATTTTTCACCAAAACTCTAAAGGACTCTGAAATATCCTGGTGAATTTTTTGGAAATGATATTAGATCTAGATAGACATGATAAAGAAAGGCTATTACCTGTTTAAACTTGAAATACTGTACATAAATAAAATTAATTCAAACAGGCTCCGATAAACACACCTACATCTTGTTACTTTGCTTCCTGTCACACTGGGCAGCCTAATCTGTGTGAGGCTGGTGCAGGGATTATTTAATCCACGTACAATCATGACTCAAGCCTCAGGACATCATTCTCATTCCCTAATCCTATGTGTTTCAGTTATTATGGTAAAAGAAAATAAATGATTATGCTGGGACAGAAGTTCCTCAAGGTCAGGGAGAGAAGTCAACCATGTGCTTTATTTTTCTGTGTTTGTCTTTCAAACCATCAGTCAAATAAAATTCCATCTGTTTTTAAATATTTCCTATGTTCTTAGGAAGAAATAATGCAGTCTATACACTACTGTTCAGAGGTTTGGGGTCAGTAATAGATTTTAATGTTTATAAAAAGAAGTCTCTCCAAGGCTGCATTTATTACAAAAATACTGTACATATTATGAGTACAAATTAAAACTATAATTTATTCCTGTAATGGCACAGCTGAATTTTCAACAGTGATTACTCTAGGCTTCAGTGACACACGATCCCTCAGAAATCATTCTAATATGCTAATTTGGTGCTCGACTTTAACATTTCTTATTATTATCAATGCTGAAAACAGTTGTGCTGCTTAATACATTTGTAGAAACCATGATCCATTTTCAGGATTCTTTGATGAATAGAAAGTTCAAAAGAACAGCATTTATTTGATTTTTTTTATTTATTTTTTTGCATTACAAATGTCTCTACTGTCACGTTTGATCAATTTAAAGTGTCCTTCCTGAATAAAAGTCTTACTGACTCCAAACATTTGGACAGTAGTGTAAATGCACTGTTTTATACTGTATGCTGGTGTCCTTACTGGCATGACTTACTTTTCTAAACCAACTTCCGATCATTTGATCATTTTGGATAACCAGTGTTTTTGCTGGTAAACAGCATGGCATAAACCAGCCTTTAAATTCACTCTGATCTGTCTTTTCAATGGCAAGAAGCCACCCCTTTTGATATTTAGGACAATTTTTATGTCGCTTATGTGAATATGAAATCACTTGTGAGTTTGTAGGTTACGTGACCTTGTAAACTAAACAGATTAAGGCCTTATAAAAATCCTTAATCACTCACTCTCCTCTGCCTGCTTTGCAGATCCTGATTTCAAAGACCTTGGAGTTCAACAACCTCTTCCTAGTGAGTGAAGTGTTTTTTTTATTTAATTGATCTCCTCTGCATAATAAAACCACTTCACAATGATACATGACTGTGCTTTCATGTTGTAGTTTGTGAATTTGAGATGAGCGGGCCAGAGGGAATTGTGGAGTCCGTAATGGTTACCAAAGAGGGCAAAGCATTGCAGACAGAGGCTGTAGACTGCAGGTGGTTCATAAGAGCTCCTCCTGGCTCGAAGGTAAAACTCTAACTTTACTTAATGAAATTAAAGCCCAGCATGGTGGCCTAGGGCTGATCTTGTTACTCTCCACTATGTAAGGACCTAAATCATAAAAAATAAATTAAAATATAAAATGATCTCCTAAGAACATTGATATAAATGTGCCTCTTCTTATAGATCTATTTGCGTTTCCTGGATTATGAGATGCAGAACTCAAACGAGTGCAAGCGTAACTTTGTGGCAGTGTATGATGGGAGCAGCTCAGTGCAACACCTGAAGAATAAATTCTGCAGCACGGTGGCCAATGACGTGATGCTGCTGACTTCATTAGGTGTGATTCGCATGTGGGCCGATGAGACCAGCCGCAGGAGCCGATTCCGTATCCTCTTTACCACCTTCCATGAGCGTGAGTCATTCAGTCTTTTTTTTTCAATCTTAACACATTTCAGTAGCACATATAGATTTCTTTCTAGCCTTAAAGTCGTGATTAACCTCTTATTTTAACTCCATATTTGGACTAACACATTATTATATGTACTGAGTCACTTCAGCAATTTTAGTGTCTCTTGTGGTTTCTTCTATAATTATTATCATTTTGCTCTGCTCTTCAGCTCCATGTGAAGGAGATGCTTTCTTCTGTCATAGCAACATGTGCATTAACCACACTTTGGTGTGCAATGGTATTCAAAACTGCGTCTATCCTTGGGATGAGAATGGTTGCAAAGGTATATAATCACATATTCAAAAGTAATACATTAATAATTCACTTACGTTGAGCACATTAAAGGGATATTCTACCCAAAAAATAAAAATGATGTCATCATCTCATGCCTTTCCAAACCTGTATGACTTTCGTGAATTTTGTGGAACACAAAAGAAAATATTTTGAGGAAGGAACAAAAGAAAATATTTTTTTCATATAACGAAAGTCAATTGGGATCCATTGGATGGACAAAAAACACATATTTTCAAAATATCTTTTGTGTGTGTGTGTGTGTGTGTATGTTGTTTTGATCTGTATTTGGATACCTGCTATCTTTCCAAATTGCTGAAATATCAGCCATTGGTTGAAGCCATCCATCAACTTGACTATCATTGTAAGTTAATTACCCTAGTATTTGGAAGTTTAGGTCATGTGCACAAGAATGTGATTAAAGGACTGCAGTTGAGTGGATTGCAAAAAAAGAAAGCAAAAAAACTCGCAAAATTTTGTTCAGTTTCAGCCACTATAGGGAGTATGCAAATATGGTAACAAAGATGTTTTGTCTATCCTTGAGTGTTGAATGTTAGCCATGTGTACCTGTCATCTTGCAAACTGACTTCCCAAGGTATTTGGATTCAGTTTTTGTTGCTTGTCTTGTGGATCCAAATAAAAGAATATAAAATGTGTGTGTGTGTGTGTGTGTGTGTGTGTCTGTTCCACAGAAGAAAGAAAGTCACACAGGTAAATTATGAGAGCATTTACATTTTCGAGTAAACAACACTTCATGTTTTTGGGAAAGCAATACTTTTTTGAGAAATCAATCATTTTTATTCAGCAAGGACACATTCAAATCATTGATCAAAAGTAACAGTAAAGACATGTTTAATAATACAAAAGATAAATTTTCTTAAATGTATAATGGTTCCTACAAAAATATTAGAATACTATATTAGAAGGATTTCTGTAGGATCATGGTATATGGAAGACTGGAGAAAATTCAGCTTTCACTGCATCAAATTAAATTACATTAGAAATTTTTTTCAAATAGAAAACAGTTATTTTAAGTAATAATATTTCACAACATTTACTGTATTTTTGATCAAATAAATGCAGCCTTGGTAAGCACAAGAGCCTCTTTCTTTCAAAACCATAAAAAAACTTACCAACCCAAAACATTTTTACTGTAGTAAATATATATATATTTTTTTTTCCTAAATTTAAAACAATGTGCCTCATACAATATTTATGCTCCTTTCATACAGAGAAAAGAAAAGCCAATATCCTCGACGGTCTCGACAACACTAATGTGACCATTATTGGCGTGACCTGCGGATTGGTGATTATCCTGCTCACCGTGTCGATAATCATTCAAATAAAACAGCCACGGAAGAAGTACATAATCCGCAGAGATGAATTTGATCCCACCTTGCTGCACGAGGCCTTTGAACCCCCACACTATGAGCTGTGCACGTTACGGCAAGCAACCTCATCCGATGGTGAGGTTTTACCTGAAGACTTCCCCAAACTGCAGCGCACCTCCTCCAAATGCATCCACGGCCACCACTGTGGCTCCCAGGTGTCCAGCGCTCGAGGCAGCCGCAGCGATCTCAGCCTGCGAGATGCTGCAGCTATTCTCTCAGAGATGGAGCCATCTGCACAACCCCCCTTCCCTATGCAAGCCACCCCTACTAGCCGTAGGAATATTCTAGTGATGAAGCACAGCTACTCGCACGATGGGGCTGAAGAGTGCGACCTGGATGATGAACTTTATGATGCGCCCACCACCAGCCGTGGGCGAGCTGCAATGGACAGAACTGTGCATCGGTCAGTATCCAATGACTTTTGATGGTTTTCCATGCACGTCAACCCAGCTTTTGGATAGACTGTTTCTTTATTGTCCTATTTGTCTTCCTTTTTATTTGTAGTAGTCATGCACTTGTTTATTAAGTTTGTTGACAGACAAGATTTCCTTGTCTAGTCACTCCATTTTCACCATTTTGTATCCATAAAGGATTATGGATCAAAAAACATAATGAGACATAATGTGAACCATAAAACTGTATTGTTGTTAGTTTTCTTTTCCTGTTTTGAATATGACTAGTCCTAGGCTGCCTAGTCCATATAATTTGATGACTGTTATGCACTTTTGTTTTAATCCTAATCTTGAGGTGCTGTATGATATTAGGACACTCAATCATTGCATATGTTTAATGTAAATATTTTGATTTGTGCTGTTTGGTGTGGGTATTATTTAAAACATTTCATATCATTACTGCTATAGCTATTTTCATCTTTGTGTCTTGTGATGTGGGACAGGCTTCGCTCTTACCTTGAGCTGTGTGGTTTAATTTAATTGTGTTTTGATTGTGACTTAATTTATTTGTATTTTCATTGCTTTTATGCCTATGCGAGAACATTTGTGCTTCTTTTATACTTTGTTACCCTTCATGCTCCACTTTTCATTCTCATATCACACTACTGCTAAAATTACAAACAAGTACGATTGTTATACTGTGTCTCATCTTATTGCATTTTTATTATAAAATGTGATCTAGAACAAAAATGTCTTTAAAAAGTGCCTTTCCATTGGATGCATCCTCTTTCCTTGCATATTGGTAACATTTTAAAGTGGTTGTAGGCATGCGAACACTTCTAATATTGCCAGCCTCGTCATAATAATATTTAAATACTATAAAAGTACCGTTTTCATTACAATTGTCATTTTAAGTTGAAAAACAGCAGCAGCCAGCCAGAGATGCGTAATGAGCGCACACATTGGGGTTTGTGAGTACATCCGCATAATAGTGCCTCCCTCTGGTATATCAAAGTAATTGCAGGAGATAAACTTTGATCACTATTTAAAAATGACAGTATAAAAGTACTGTTAATGAACAGGCTATAAATCTTGAACCCACCAATCGTTAGGTTTCTTCAAGTCATTTTTATTATCTCATGAATTAATCATATTTGTGTGTCCGTCTGTAGTAAGTGACAGTCAGAGAGCGGAACGGATGTTGCTTCTGTCTGTCGTCGGACAATTAAGGAGATGCACCGATTCTCATGTTTTCGTCTCGTGAAAAGTTCTGTGGTTGTTTATAATATATATATATAGACAGTATAAGTGTCTGTATGTTGCTCATTACGTGCACAACTGACCGATTTTAATTGCAAATTTGTGAAAAGCTGCGTGCTGTCAGACAGTGAGGAGGAGGTCAGCTGATGAGTCCCGATGCTTTCATTTCAGGATGTCTGACTTTGGCACAGAGTCAAATCCCTCCACAGAGACTTATAAGCAGGGATCAGCTGGTGAAAGTGCTTTTAAAAAACGACTCGGTATTATTGCAACTTGTGTCGTCGGAGGGTCATTGGTCGCTCTGTATGCAGTGACTGGACCGTTTGTTGCACCAGCACTGAGGAAAGTATGTCTCCCATTTGTACCTGCAACAAGGACACAGATTGAAAACGTACTTAAGGTTTTGAAAACTAGATCAGGGTCTCTGGTGGATATCGGCAGCGGAGATGGACGAATAGTGAGTTTCTATTGACTCTTTTATATCCATTTGTTTTAGTAAAGAAATTAAGAATTTATGTATGTATGTATTTGCGTTTTTAATATATGACAAAGACTTTTTTTATACATTTTCTCAGAGATGCGAAGAAATTATATCTTCATAAGAATATTTGATGTTCACTTTTAAAGCCCCCCCTGTTGATTTGATTTGGAACAAACAGTGCCATGTAAAAATCATAGTATATGAAAAAAAAATTATAAAATACAGTGGTATATATCAGTATTACAATACAACTGTATAATGTTATTGATGTTAGTTGATCACAGTTTGTTAATCTGTTAACAGTCCTAAAAATCTTGTTCCTCTGTGTGTCTGGTTTGGTCTAGGTTATCGCTGCAGCAAAAAGTGGCTTCAAGGCAGTAGGATTTGAGCTGAACCCATGGCTGGTCTGGTACTCCCGTTACAAAGCCTGGAGGGAAGGTGTTCATCACAACACATCTTTTTATATTTCTGACCTTTGGAAGGTGAAAACAGACAGTTCAATCATAATCTAAATGTGGATCTTACATTATATTTGTAACTAAGTATTTACAGATCGATACAATCTGCATGTAATCATGGCACATGTGTTAGAAGTGTTATTAGTCTCTTAAACTGTCTTCTTTCATAGGTCAGTTTTTCAGAGTACTCCAACGTGGTCATCTTTGGGGTTCCTCAAATGGTATGATCGTATGACTAATTACATATAATTATATATATATAAACATACATTCAATATTTTACATTAACATTAAGGTTGTTTTCTCCACAGATGGAGCAGCTTGAAGTCAAGCTCCAAAGAGAGCTCCAGAGTTCAGCCAAAGTAGTAGCTTGTCGCTTTCCATTTCCCACTTGGACTCCTGATGATGTCGCTGGAGAGGGAATTGATACTGTTTGGGTTTATAATGCCAAGACATTCAAACCTCCCATCAGAAATGATAAAGACAGTGAAAGACAAGAACTAGCGACAAACTAGGAAAACTAATTTCTTTAGAGAGGCTTTTCTTTCTTTACAATATTGACAAACATTTTGTCTCTCATGTAAGCTTGAAAAATACTACCTATTTTGGCTGCATATTGTTCCTAATTAAATATCCCTTTGTTTTAGTAAAGAAAATAAGAATCCGTTTGTTTTTTCTGCATTTATATTATATGATAAAGAAAACGATTTTATGTATTTTCTCAGAGGTGTGGAGTTAATTAAGTAAAAGTTAGGGGTGTAAAGATATTCAAACCGAACTGAAAAACCGCGATACACCACCCATGATATGCATCAGGGTACTCTTGGTACGTACCTCGGTCCGCCCCAGCCCTTGCGCGTGTCACTCAAATACTGATTTCACTTTCAAGACTTGCGTTTGAACTGACAAACTAACACAAAATGTCAACATGCCTGTCTTTGTGAGTCTCCTTGCAAACATTGTTGGTCATGTCTTAAGTGAACGGGAACAGTCGAGAAAGATGATGCATGTGTATCAGTATCAGTGTACTGGATCTGTGAATCATGTCTTAAAGGAACAGCAGTCTATTCCTGCTTTCTGTGTTTTTAATGGTAAACAACAAAAGACATAGAAATCACTCACTTCTCTTGAAATAGCTTTTGTAACTTCAACAAGGATCCTTTCATTTATACAGTGAAATATGCACTGTTATTTTACATTTGTTTACTTTCAAATTTCTGTTCCTGAAAATTACTGTTAAACACCTGAACAACTGTTTATTTTATGTGTATCTTTGCTCTATCATCAGGGTACTCTTGGTACGTACCTCGGTCCGCCCCAGCCCTTGCGCGTGTCACTCAAATACTGATTTCACTTTCAAGACTTGCGTTTGAACTGACAAACTAACACAAAATGTCAACATGCCTGTCTTTGTGAGTCTCCTTGCAAACATTGTTGGTCATGTCTTAAGTGAACGTGAACAGTCAAGAAAGATGATGCATGTGTATCAGTATCAGTGTACTGGATCTGTGAATCATGTCTTAAAGGAACAGCAGTCTATTCCTGCTTTCTGTGTTTTTAATGTTAAACAACAAAAGACATAGAAATCACTCACTTCTCTTGAAATAGCTTTTGTAACTTCAACAAGGATCCTTTCATTTATACAGTGAAATATGCACTGTTATTTTACATTTGTTTACTTTCAAATTTCTGTTCCTGAAAATTACTGTTAAACACCTGAACAACTCTGTTTTTTTTATGTGTATCTTTGCTCTATTGTATTTATTTGTGCTGTTGCATTTAGTTTGATTATTTAATATTATTTTTATCTTACCATAGTCCTCTTTTCCCTGAACATAGCACATACCGAACCGAACTGTGACCCTAAAACCGCGAATAGAGCCGAACTGTGAGCAATCTGAATCATTAATGTCAACATGCCTGTCTTTGTGAGTCTCCTTGCAAACATTGTTGGTCATGTCTTAAGTGAACGGGAACAGTCGAGAAAGATGATGCATGTGTATCAGTATCAGTGTACTGGATCTGTGAATCATGTCTTAAAGGAACAGCAGTCTATTCCTGCTTTCTGTGTTTTTAATGGTAAACAACAAAAGACATAGAAATCACTCACTTCTCTTGAAATAGCTTTTGTAACTTCAACAAGGATCCTTTCATTTATACAGTGAAATATGCACTGTTATTTTACATTTGTTTACTTTCAAATTTCTGTTCCTGAAAATTACTGTTAAACACCTGAACAACTGTTTATTTTATGTGTATCTTTGCTCTATTGTATTTATTTGTGCTGTTGCATTTAGTTTGATTATTTAATATTATTTTATTTATTTTTATCTTACCATAGTCCTTTTTTCCCTGAACATAGCACATACCGAACCGAACTGTGACCCTAAAACCGCGAATAGAGCCGAACTGTGAGCAATCTGAATCATTACACCCCTAGTAAAAGTACATCTTTAGTACTCATAGGGAAGAATATATGTCATGTAAATAATCCAACATTATTCCTTGAATTAAGTATTACTATGTCACATTTATTATAAAAATTATATCTCATATTGATAAACGATGCATGCATATTCATGTTAACACATCTAATTTCCATTACATAAAAAAAATCCCATTCACCACAAAACCTTTGAGCCATACACACCACCATATTAACTTGTTTGCATTGTGGAGACCAAATGCCCTCATACAAAATGTTACCTACAAAACATGAGATGCCAATAAATAGTCCATATCCCTAGAAAAAGGTGTGCATATGTGTTTACACATGCCCAGGTGTAACAAGATTCAAAGTCCCATGCCTCACCATCTTAACATACATGCAAACTACAAAAACTGCCTCTAGTATTTTTCGGTGGCATTGTGCACTGGTTATAGTAAATACCATATGCCATGATGCATCCGTATTGTATTAAAATAATAATAAGGATTGCATCTTTAATGCATAATTTCGCATTGCATCTTAAAAAATATACTAACAAGATGCATATCGAGCTGTAGTAGTTCGTATGTACGTTCATTTATCTACAACTAAGCGCAGTCACCACCGGAAAACGCCAGAAAGTGTCGCGTGCTCTGCCGTAAACCGAAACCGTAGCAGCACATTTCAGATCCAGAGGCCACAGACATGTTCAGCAGAGCAGTAAAATAGTCGACCAACGCTATCTGTAAGCACTAACGTTACACGAACAAAAAGGGGTCAGGTCTGGGGTTATGCGGCGTTCATGCTTGGATCGATTTCGTCATGTTGTATTTTAGCGTAGTTGTAAGCTGATATTGTGTGTTTTGTTCCGCGGTGTGTGTTATGTGTTGACTGTAAAAGAGGACAGTGCGTCACCGTACAAGATGGACACTGCCGAAGAAGGTAAGCTGTCTAGACACGGAGGCACTGTGGCTGCTGTCTGTTTGCCTGTTGTTGATTTTTAAATGCGCTTTGACTAAACATTCGACGTTTGTTTAACATTAAGATGATTTAGCCGGAGCGCGCAACCAAATATGCATCTGTACCTGATGTGGCCTTTGCAAGCTAACGAGCTAAATGTTTACCTGCCAGCTTGGTCTATAGTACAGCTGTCATCCTCCAAGCACGTCAAAATAAAGACACTAATATGAATTTGAACTTGATTTCGACTTTACAGGACGTCATGGGAATTTTTAAAAGCACATTAATCATGTAAAGTAGTATTAGCCATTATCATAAAATGTATAACTTACGTGGAATGGTCTATTTGTGTATTTTTGTGTATCAGGTGTAAACGCACCTGAAATATTGATGACAAAAATGAAACGTAGTAGATAAGTCAAATCACGTGTCCCATTGATTTTTGAACTTTGTGTGCTGGAGGAGTGATAGTTGTCTCTCATGTTATTCATTATTATCTAGTTTAGGTTTATACAGTTGTTAAAGCAAGAGGGCAAAGATGACCAGGAGATTGATTGGCAAGATCGCAAGCAATAATCTTGCATGTATCTACCATTTTTTTTCTTCTTCGATATAAACTGAAAATCACAAAATGTAATTAAGTCTAATTTCATAACTCATAACCCTTCGTGTTTTGGCAGGTACAGTGTGTTTGTTGCAACATTTATATCCTGTTCATTTAATTTAATGTGTTCTGTATATATCGGTTTTAAATGTTTATTTTGCCCATATTTTCTGGCAGGTGATATATGTAGGGTGTGTCGATCTGAGGGAACCCAGGACAAACCCCTCTACCATCCCTGCGTGTGTACTGGAAGTATTAAATTCATCCACCAAGAATGGTAAGAGCTTTGTTCATTCAGTGATGAATTCCCTGTACGATAACTGTTTTATAAAATGCGTTTTGGGTCAAACAATGTAAAGTACCTTCCAACGTGTCAGATTTGTGTGTTCCATCGAGTGCGTTGTTTTTAACTTAGAAATGGGACATTAGAAGTAACGGTCAATGATGACAGCTGGCTCATACCTAAAGGCACTTTATTATTAGTTTATTGCGCCTGCTATAAAATTCAGAGGATGTTACTTGAGCAGTTAACTACCCTTAACCTGCTGTCCTGCAGTAATAATTCTAGGTGTCCTACTCAAGATGAGTCAGTAATGGCAAAAAATGGGACCGCGTGAAATGGAATACCACTTGCAATGTAAGAAGGGGTTCCAAGCTCTGACAAACAAGAATATGATCTGATCTGACAAAGGCCTTGCTGTTCATTAGTAAGCTTACAAGTCAACAAGTGCAGGCATTAAGCATAGTTAAGATGATTTAGTGAAAGTTGATACACTACCATTCAAAAGTTAAAATTTGGTTTTGGTAACATTCTTAAGGTTTTGAAAGAAGTCTTTTATGCTCACCAAGACTGCATTTTTAAAATCAGAAACACAGTAAAATAAACTGTTTTCTATTTTAAAAAGTTTTAACTTGTAATTTAATCAAGAGATGGCAAATCTGAATTTTCAGCAGCCATTATTCCAATCTTCAGTGTCGCATGATCCTTCAGAAATATTTTGCATTGTATTGGTGAACATTTCGTATTATCAGTGTTGAGAACAGTTGTGGAAAATCGGATACTGTTTTTTTTCAGGATACTTTGATGAACAGAAAGTTGAAAAGAACAGCATTTATTTGAAATCTTGTAATATTATTAACCTCTTTACTGTTACTTTTGATCAGTTGAATGCATCGTTGCTGAATAAAAGTGTTAAATTCTTTAAAAAAAAAAAAGTTACCGACCACAATCTTTTTAATGGTAGTGGTATATTGCTTTGGCAAAAGTAGATGATAAATAAAAAAGAAAATAGTATTTTAGTTGTGTTGCACATTTCTGTAATACCCTAAATCGGCTAATTTGTCTGTCAGTAGATCTAGGGTTAACCTTTCTATTGGGGCCAGTTATTTTTGTTAGGCTTTGTGTTCCGGTTTTTGTTGTTTTTGGTTATTGAATGGAGTCAGCAACACCCATTTGACTAACTGAAAAGCTGTAACTTATGAGCTCAGGAGTCCTCCTCAATGTAACGGTAACCAACTATGGAGTTCCAGCTTTTTGTTAATCTTCCCTTGTGGAAATGGGAAATGAAGCAGGATTTTCTGTGCTTTTTCACACAAGTCAGATCGTCCTCCTCACGCCCACTTCCTGCCCCCCTCTTGTGTTTTCACAGCTTGGTGCAGTGGCTTAAACACAGCAGAAAAGAGTACTGCGAATTATGCAAGCACAGATTTGCTTTCACGCCAAGTAAGTAACCCACTCTCATTACATTCTTCTGGGGAGGTAAAGCCATGAATAGTTCTATAGAGTCACAAGTTCACAACGGCCTTGAATGGCCAGTTCAAAAGCAGCAATTGTGTGCTTCAGAGCGATAGGGTTCTATGGGTTGATCATGTGATGTAAAAGCACGGCACTCGTGTTGTCTGACGTAGCTGCTCTTTGCTTAGGTGAAACAAGCTTTTTACACCCAGAGTGAGTCGTTGCATGGCTTTGCTACAATGAAAGTGTTTTAATTTAGTTTTGGTCTTTGCTCTTCAAAAGCTTTGGAAAGAATTGAAACACAAGCCCTATGGAAAGCATTGCTTCCAGTTTTCTGTGGGAACTTAATGTATTACGTAACATAGAATGACACGATTAATCAAAATAGCACCAAAATCACAATGTTAAATCATGAAGGATGTGATTGAATTAAATTATTATATGTGCTGCTGCGTGTTTTAGAGTGAAGCACGGCACTGTGTTCTTGTACACACAAACTCTTGATTCTCATTGTTTGGAAGAGATGCTTTAGAGATGCCTCTTCTGTACTTCTGTTTGCAGAGTTATGCTTTTTCAGAGTCATGATCTATATTAAAGAGCAAGATATTTATTAAACAAATTTGAAAATAACCTAATAATCTTATTAATTCACTTAAATAGTTTGCAAAGGATTATGATTATCTTAAATTGGAATTAAATACAATTTATAATCCCCAATTTTCAGTACGGAATAATACACTTCCAGTGGAGCCCAAAATGTTTATCAACAATTGTAATATATAATGCATTCAAATCCTCATCTTTTTTCATTTCAGTTTACTCTCCAGACATGCCTTCACGGCTCCCAGTGCAGGACATTTTCGCAGGACTGGTCACAAGTATAGGCACGGCTATCCGATACTGGTTTCATTACACGCTTGTTGCCTTTGCTTGGCTGGGGGTTGTACCTCTAACAGCATGTAAGTAATGCCCAGAGGTCACAGTCTGGTACGCTGTGAGTAGTACACTGTCTTTATTCCTATGTTGTGCATTGTATGTGATGTTGCTCATATAATGTTCTCCTTTTCCTGTAGGTCGCATCTATAAGTGTCTGTTCACTGGATCTGTAAGCTCCCTCCTGACTCTGCCCTTAGACATGCTCTCCACGTACGTACAAGACAGGAAAGCTCTCAAGTTTTCTCCTTAAAATATTCATTTACATTGCGGATCAGCTCATTGTGAACTCTGAGCATGATTATTTCAATACTCTCTGCGGTCTCGGGTTTAGCCGTGGACGTGGTTGCGTGGTGAATTGTAATGGATAGGTATTTCAGAAGTGATGATCAGTGAATGTTCATGCTCTGCAGAGAGAACTTGCTGGCCGACTGCCTGCAGGGCTGCTTTGTGGTGACCTGCACCCTCTGCGCCTTCATCAGTCTGGTGTGGCTGCGGGAGCAGATTGTTCATGGTGGAGCCCCTTTATGGTTGGAGCAGAACCAGCAGCAACCTGCCAATGCTGCAGGACCGGCCAATGAGGTACGATACTCATGTGACATTATGCTGCTTTTCATCAGATCGAATGCAGATCACCCTCAAATTGAATGGATTTAGAATATACAATGGTGATACACTAATAAAATTGTATAACTAAAATTGAATAACTAAAAATTTTACATTACAGTACACTTTCTTTTTATTTGAGTTGTCATTATTACATTGGCATCTACACTACCGTTCAGAAAGTTTAAAAATGTTTTTGAAAAAAGACTCTGCACCAAGGCTGCATTTATTTGATTAAAAAAATACAGTAAAACAGTAATATTGAGAAATATAATTGCAATTTAAAATTACGGTTTTCTTTTTGAGTATTTTTAAAAATGTAATTTATGCCTGTGGTGGCAAAGCTGAATTTTCAGCAGCCATTACTCCAGTCTTTAGTGTCACATGATTCTTCAGAAATCATTCTAATATGCTAATTTGGTGCTCAGGAAATATTTCTTATTATCAGTGTTCTGTGGAAACTGTGATACATTTAGACTTTAAGCATTTCTATTCCAAACAGAATAGCTTTTTTGACACCATTACGATGTGCAAAAAAAAAAACTGATTATCTAAAAATCTAATTTTAAATATTGCCATATGTTCAGCCAAAAATGGCATTATGGCATTCTCAGCACAAATTTTTTTGGTGGCTGAAACTTCAGTTTATGCCTAATAAACTTATTTATTCATATTTATTTTTCCGTAATTTCCACACCGGCAACTTCTGTACAGCAAAAATGACATTCCTATTGCAGCTTAAGTCAGCGAAACTTTCTGAAGCTTGATATTCTTTAGAGACCAATTATACAGGTTGAACATGACCCTCTTTGTTTACTTTTTCATGCTTACTGTAATGATCATTTTGATTTGAGCACACAGTAGCCTGCCTGACCTTCTGTCATCTTCAAATCCCTCATTATCTCCTGAATCTGGAGACTGCACTCTTACCAAAATAGCTGTTTGTTTTTTTTCTTGGTTTGAACCAGATGCAGTTTACTACTAGTTGACAAATGTACATACTCTACCATAGTTGATCCCAGTCAGTAGAAAATTTTCTCCATTATTAATATCCTATTCATTAGGCTGCTGGCCAGGGTAATGGGGGTGCTGAAAACCAGCCCATGCCCGCACCGGCCGAACCTCCAGCAGAAAACGCTGCAGCGGCTGAAGCTCCTGACCTCCCCGCTGACCCTATGGAAGAGATGGAGCTGGATAATGAAGATGAGGAGGATGGAGGAGCCGAAGATGTGGCGGATGCCAACAATGGAGCACAAGGTATGACGGCTTTAATTAAACAAATGAGAAACATTTCAGTGGGTATAAATGTTGACTGGTGCAAAAAGCTGTTGGGATGCAAAATTGTGTATGTTCTGTGCAGATGATATGAACTGGAATGCTCTGGAATGGGATCGTGCAGCTGAAGAGCTCACTTGGGAAAGGGTGAGACTATGTGCTGTGTGTCACTGTATCATATATCATACCAAAATCTTTCAGAAAAACATTAAACCTGTTCTCCCCCCTTCGTTCAGATGCTTGGGCTTGATGGGTCCCTGGTTTTTCTGGTGAGTGACACAAATATTTTATTTCTCAAAAAAAAAAATCCTTTTCAAAAGAACCAATAATTAATGGTTTTTTTTTTTGCTTTAGGAGCATGTGTTCTGGGTGGTCTCACTCAACACACTCTTCATCTTGGTGTTTGGTAAGCATCATTGCAGATTTGTTTAAACGAAATTATAACATTAATGCATTCATGTTAAGTAACCCAATATGAAAACACTGACTATGTTCTCCAATTACAAACTTCAACTCTTGAAATCATATCATCTTAGCTTTCTGTCCCTACCATATTGGCCACTTCACAGTGGTTGGACTTGGTTTTGAAGAATATGTAAGTATCAGATCAGTTTTAGACCTTTTTATCTAGCTTGATTAAGAAAAAAACTTTAAAAAAAATTATGTAAATGCAGTTTCAACATTGACAACTGTTTCTCGTCTGGTTTCAGGTTCGTGCCTCACACTTTGAGGGACTCATCACCACTATAGTTGGATATGTCCTTTTGGCCATCACACTCATTGTGTGTCATGTATCCTTAAAACACTCAATAACATCTGAAATAATCACCATCTAAGGCTGGTGCGATTTTTTGCTGTTGTACGAGCTCAGAAATCATTCCGCTATAATCAATCAAGCTTTCTACACTGCACAATAAATCTCTCTTTTTATATCATGTCTACACTTTGTTGTCCGAACTTGCACCGTGTACGCCCGGCTTAACTAACTACCTTCTCTGGTTTACCAAGTCTTCCAGGAAGTTACACACACACAAAAAAAGATGCTAGTCATATTTGGTGGGAAATTGCCACACATCCACCTCAAGTCATTCAGTGTCAGTTTATGTTGTCTTCTAGGGCAGTATTACAAAAACACTCCTAAAGGTGCTGTTTACCCTTTTTCAGGGTTTGTTTTTTTTACGGGCCAAATTCAGTTTCAGTAGGAATCCACTCAATATGGTTCATGCTGGTCGTGTGTATTCAAAGTGTCAGCCAACGGAAAGTTTCTTGGTTTGAAAGTGACTTCTGTGTGAGCTGTGCCTCATATATCGCGACAATTTTGCCCAATTTTTTGCCCACAAAATTTTGCTGAAATTTCATTTATGTGACCGCACCTTAAGTCAAAGCCATATCTATTTAATAGCCATAACAATTTCAGTTAGGGTCTTGTTTATAACATTGAACTTCTCATATGTTAACTCTGTTGACTTAAGATGGGAGGTTTCTGTAATGTTCCTTTCCTTAATTCAGATCTCAGGGATTAGCAGCACTGGTGAGATTTCAAAGATCACGCCGCTTGTTAGGAGTCTGCTACATTGTCGTAAAGGTCAGTTACATCAGCAGTTTAAATGTGTTGTTCTATAAAGCCAGGTTTGCTAAACTTGAGTAATTAGAAAGGACAAAAACAATGACTTGATAACATTGGTTGCAACAACTGGTTTTGCAAACGATTTTTGGGATTCACTGTAATTCTTTGTTCTCAGTCATGCTAATGCTATAATTAGGTACATCTAAGCTTAGAATACAGGCCTGGGCCTGATACACTTATTTATGCTACTATGTTTTATATTTGTGACTCGTTTAGTTTCTGTCATGTATGTCTTTTTATTGAGGCTCATATTAAATTATTATCTTTTGTTTCTTCTAGGTCTCTCTTCTAGTAGTTGTAGAGATTGGTGTGTTCCCCCTCATCTGCGGCTGGTGGCTTGATATCTGCTCTCTGGTATTCAGTTTCATTTTATCAAACTAATTAAGGTCATCTTGGCCCAAAAAGGTCTAATATTTGGAGAAAGCTAGCATTGGTTAGCATTCCCATTCATCTCAATGACAGCTGCTCTGCTTCATTTCTTAATTTTTATAATGAAGAAAAAAGGGAGTGCAAATTTAAAGCCTTAGTAAGTTTAGTTTAGGAACCTTAACCTTAGTATTTGTACATTTTTTTTTATTTTTTTATTTTATCTCTGTGTTTTGTAGGAAATGTTTGATGCCTCATTGAAAGACCGAGAGTTGAGTTTTGAATCTGCCCCAGGGACCACTATGTTCCTTCACTGGCTGGTGGGGATGGTCTACGTCTTCTATTTCGCCTCTTTCATTCTTCTACTCCGAGAGGTGGGCATTTCTATATCAGTTTAATCATGCAGGAGATTTTTCAGGAGATGTTTAGAATGCTGTCCTTGTATCTCTCAGGTTCTAAGGCCTGGGGTCTTGTGGTTTCTCAGAAATCTGAACGATCCAGATTTCAACCCAGTGCAAGAAATGATACATCTACCAATATATAGACACTTGAGACGATTCATACTATCAGTGGTGAGTAAATTCTCACCTCTTTTTGAGACCCTTTTCAAAGGATCCAGTTAAATTTCACAGTAAAAATTATTCAATGCTTTTGCATTCTCTTGCAAAAGAATAGTTTTCCTCCTAGAAACCTTTGCACTGACTCGCAAAACTTTTGTGATGGAAATAATATAAGGTGGGAGGAAAAACTATATTTCAGTGTTCAAGTTTCTCGGGGGAACGCAATACTTACGTGAGAGTATGCAAATGTTTTGTGAGCAAACGCAGTGTTTCTCAGGAGAAAGTGATACTTATGTGAGAGAGTGCAAAAGCACTGAAATGTTTTCCTCATATTCATATATCATATTTTGTTCCATCTCCATGTCCCCTAAGGTGCTCCTTACTCTTCTGTTTTCTGTGTTCTTAAATTAACAGGTTTTTCTCTCTTTTCAGGTTGTGTTTGGCTCAATCGTTCTTCTCATGTTGTGGCTTCCTATCCGGATAATCAAACACATCTTCCCTTCATTTCTTCCCTACAATGTGATGCTTTACAGGTAAATAAAATGTATTTCCATCTCGTTATCATAAACGATTAATGTTCCTTGTGATAATTGCCTAAACTTTGTGTAAAGATTCAGAGCTTGAGGACAAGTGTCATTTGATGTTTTTGCTTGTTTTACTGTATAAATCCAGCCAGAGATTACAGCCAGAAGAAGGGAAGTTCTTTCTCTGTGTGACTTCATTTAAAAGGGCCATAAATGTGAAGTGCTGATTACTGCAGTCATGGCAGATCTTTGCTTCGTTACCTAATGAGTGTCAGGACTCTCTGTAGTGTCAGGTGGGCCTGTTGCATCATTTGGCAGGTGTTACACCTGATGTCATCATTCCCTGCAGTGCATTACTACTGTCTGTTCTTGCATAGAACTATTATTATAGTGTCCACAACAATAATGCCATAGAAAGTAATCTCTCTCTGTGTTTGTGTATTTTACCCTATGTTACCCTGCTGTTTTCTCAGCAGTGTTGAGCTTTACATTCGTCACTGTGAGAGTACTTTGAACAGCTGTTTTGTTTGTTAGGGCACTGACTCTGACTTCTGTGGAAAGAGGCCATCCTTCACATGTTGAGGGCTTTTAAATATCGTTTGAATGACTGAGCAAGCTGATGTTTGAACTTCCAAACTCATGTGACTTTCTTCTGTGGAACACAAAAGATAAAGATATTTGGGGGGAAGAAAAGCGCTTTAGCTGTTTTGTCCAAACAATGAAAGCCATTGGGGTTCAAAACAACACTGTATGGACAAAATAAAAAAACTAATAGATATTCTTCAAAATATCTTCTGTAGTCATAGTCCTACAGCTTTGGACATGAGGGTAAGTAAATTGTCAGAATGTTCATTTATTGGTAAACTCTCCCTTTAATGCTGATTTTTAGCTTCAACATTACAAGTTACTGTTCTCTCCTGGTTCACTAATTGATGCCTCATGTTAACTCTGAAATATATGAGTTTTTAGAACATTGGTTTTCAATTTATGAGTAGAATAAAGGGCTGTTCACACCAAGGACAATAACTATATCGATAACTGTAACTTCAAAGTTTTAATAAAAATTGAGGAGTGGGGAAGTCCACACCACAGCTATCATTATAATGTACAATATAGTTGGAATAAATTTCAGATTTTTTCCCAGCTGATAAATGGTAAAAACATTGACAGTCTATCAAAATTTACTACCTTTAAAGGGGTCCTATTATGCTCTTTTACAAAGTCTTGATTTTGTTTTGGGGGTGTACTAGAACAGGCTCTCATACTAGGTTGTTAGAAAAACAGATTATTTTACATTATTACAACACCTCTCTCCCCAGTCTGGCATGAACAGCTCGAATAGTAAAATATCTCCTTTTGAAGTGGACTTTGAACTTTGTAACTTTGCAGATCTTTTTTTATGCTCAAACAGCAACATTACAGACTAACTAAAGTTGAAAAAGCATAATAGGACCCCTTTAAAGAGCTTGAGCATTTAAAACAGAGAACATCATAACGCCAGTGTGCTCTTAAAGTAAATAATGTTATATCGGTCATTGTGTCGCTAATAGTTATTGTTATGAACCGACCTTAAAGTCTGTGGTTAAGCATTATTTGAAGAAACTTTCATATTTTGTTCTAAAACATAAATGACACGGTTATTTTGAAATCGTGCTTTAAAAGCATAAATTGTTAACATAAGGGGCAGTAGTGTTGGCTTTATTTTGGTTGTTATAAATTTGAAAATGATGCTGCTGTAATTGTTCAGTCAGTCAAAAAACTTACTGTTTTTAGGCCAGAAAAATATAGCTCTAGTTTAATTCTAAAATATAAAATTAAATCATTACATATATATTTTCAACTAAACTATATGAATTATAAATGTGAGGTTTTCAGAGAGGTTTATTTTATTTATTTATATATATATATATATTTTCCCCCTGCACATTTGTTCCTTCAATTGATCCTTCCATTATATAAAGCATAAGTTCTTTGTTTCCGCTCATCCTGGACGACACTGTCGTTGCAATTGGACTTCGTTTGATTCTCATTTTTAGAAGAGGTTTTAGCACTCATTCGAGTGGCTTCATCATGTGGAGCTTCGAGTGGTCTTCAATCAAAGAGTTATAACAGCTGCATTGTAAATGACTACTTGAGCTCTTTAAGGGCAAAATTCAGATGATATCTGAGCAGTTGGGCACCCTTCATACTGCATATGGGAGTTGTATAGTGACGTTTCTGATTCCAATAAATGCCTGTTTGTTCTTGTCTGGTCACTTCCAACTCTCTTTGGGGCTCAATAAAGAGCAGATCACTATCGTACTGCATATGTTCACATACAGTATACTGACTAATTTCTGTTGCTGCACCACTGAAAGTATTCTGGCTGTATCAGTGACTGTTGTGGGAGTAGTGTGGTAAAATTAGCTCATCACTGGCTGTGCTACCGAACATTAGGGATATCTTGAATGCCTTAAGAAGGCCAGGTGTGTTCTCAAGGACCTCAGTCACCCAAAATAGAACCTTTTCTGCCTGAAATCTTAATTAAACCGTCAAAAACCAACATGTATCTTAAGACATGTTTTTCTTGGAGAGGGTTTCTTTCATGTTACAATACGTTAGTACATTTACCTGTTCTTACCGTTCTTGTCTCTCTGAATAGGAGTCACTATGGAGATGCAGAATTTGGTGCAGAGGAGAATCTACCCCTTCCTTCTGATGGTAGTGGTGCTGATGGGTATCCTCTTTTTCCAAATCCGACAATTCAAGCGCCTTTATGAGCACATCAAGAATGACAAGTGAGTCCTGAGTGTCAGAAATTAACTACTTTCTTAAGAGCCAATACAAATGTCTAGTGGAGTTGATTTTCAGAGATATTTTAGTACCTTGAGAACATTTTTAATAGTGTGCCACCCATTTGCTCTACCTCTCAAAGATTTGGGGGCAGATTTTGTAAAAGTATAGAAAATATTTTACTCAGCAAGGATGCATTAAATTCTGATAGTAAATTGACCATCACTATGGAGATGCAGAATTTGGTGCAGAGGAGAATCTACCCCTTCCTTCTGATGGTAGTGGTGCTGATGGGTATCCTCTTTTTCCAAATCCGACAATTCAAGCGCCTTTATGAGCACATCAAGAATGACAAGTGAGTCCTGAGTGTCAGAAATTAACTACTTTCTTAAGAGCCAATACTTGCTGATACAAATGTCTAGTGGAGTTGATTTTCAGAGATATTTTAGTACCTTGAGAACATTTTTAATAGTGTGCCACCCATTTGCTCTACCTCTCAAAGATTTGGGGGCAGATTTTGTAAAAGTATAGAAAATATTTTACTCCGCAAGGATGCATTAAATTCTGATAGTAAATTGACCGTAAAGTACATTTATAATGTTATAAAAGATTTCTATTACAAATAAACTTTAGATTTTTTTATTCATCAAAGAATCCTGGAAAAAAGTGTAATAGTTCCCACAAATATATTAAGCAGCACACCTGTTTTCAACATTGATAATAATAAGAAATGTTTCTTGAGCAGCAAATCAGCATATTAGAATGGTTTCTGAAGATAAATTGCACTTTAAAGTATATTAAAATAGAAAACAGAGAAAATTGTAATAAGATTTTACAATAAATAAATGCAGCCAAGGTGAGCATAAGGGACTTCTTACATTAAAAAAAAAAAAAAAAAAGGGTCCCCCTTTTGATCAAAAATGAAGTCTGTCGCTTCACACCTTATTTACTGATGGCGAGGCTGTGTGTTTTGTTCTTTATTCATCCATGCAGGTACCTTGTTGGACAGAGACTTGTGAACTATGAACGAAAAGCTGGCAAGCTCAGCACTACCACACACAGCAGTTCAGTGCAGGAGTAAAGAGCTTGGGATTGCTTTGGAGTCACTCTTTTTGTGTGTGAGCGAGCGAGCATGTGTGAATGACTGAATGAGCCTTTCTCTCCTGCTCCCTCTTTGTGCGTCCTTACATCCAGCACGCCCACTATGACTGACTTCTGGCCTCTCTGACCCTGCCAGCAAAAAAAGGGAGAAAGAGCCATGTACATAAACGGGGCGAAAGAGTGAATCCCTACAGCCAAATGGAAAAAATGAAAAAAAACAACAAAAAAAATATTAAGTATGTGTATTAATTTATTAAATCTAGTTGTTACCTTTTTTTGTGGAGCTTTGTTCGTGGCAAGACTCGACCCACATGGTTCCTTTCATCACCCTCGTGGAGAGGCCAGTCAGACTCCAGGGATGAAATGTCTGGGTCATAATGGAGCTGGACTGTCACATTTGTACCTTTTTTATTTATTAGTTTAGAATTTATTGAAATACGATCTTGGTGTTTTTGAATGAGAGGGTCTTGTTTGATTTGATGCTTTCGGTAGTGTGTCTTACCTTCATTTCTCAATGCTTTAACCTCCCTAATTTTATGTGCAGAACAGAAGTGGATGGAGGCGGATTTAATGGTTATGCCACACCCATCTGCTTCCTGTCATGTGGAAAAGAGGGAATTTTGTTTCACCAACAGTTTGTCCGCGACTGTTGTTGACCAATTCAAGAACATAGAAGCACAGAGTCAGTATCTAGCAGCCGAAGCGTAGTTTGATGGTGGAGTTTATGGCTCACAGTGAGCCGCAAAGCCGATCTCTGCCTGCTAGCTCTTCGCTCAACTCCTTCAAAATCCTTTCAAGTAGCTTAAAAGACCGTTTAGAGTGCTAATTGCGTCAGTGGTTGAGCTAGCATATTTGTTTGCTGTTCAAGTTGATATCATTGACCGTTGTATGTCAGTCTCGTGCTCAGCATGGCCTAGCAACACTTTCTCATAGATGTAATTCTGGCACGTACACGGGTTGTTGCACTTTTTTAATTTAAGAAAGTGTCTTTTAAGAGCAGCAATAGTTTGGAAACCCTTTAGACCAAATTTGAAGTCCTTACTCGTATAGGTACTGGAGCTCACAAAAATTAATTAAACCGATCAGATTTTCAGCCAAAACCTGGTTTATTATTCTTGCTTCGGTTCGGTAGAAGAGTTTCGTGTCTGTAGGTAAGGAGGAGATCCTCAACACATTTGTAAATAATGTAACTTTGATTCTTCGTAGCAGAGTATGTTTTTCTCCATTTCAAATTTGCTGCGTCTGTTACAGGTTCACGATACCCGAAGAATTTGTCTCAGACAGCTTTAGTGTTAATCAGCGCTGAGATTCTATAAGTGACCTTATAGTATCTTATTACACTGAAACTGGATACTGTATGCTTCTTGATAGCTTGCGCTCCTCTGAAAGGCAAATGTTCTATTTTTATATGTGCAACTAGTGACACCGTTTTCATGTTTGTTCAGCCATCGATTTGATTTCCTCTAACGTTTACTGAGGTCAGCTAGAATCCAGGTAAAGCTAGTGGTTCAGCACTAAACACCTTTGTGTGTCTGGTTTACTAAGCCTTTTCCTTCTCCGCATGTTTTTGAGAGAATTATTCAGTATTCTGAATGTTTTCAAACCTCCTCCTTGGAGGCTCTTGCTGTAATAATTACATTCTCATAATGGCAGATTTTTTTGTTTGTTTGTTGAAAACTTTTATTACAAATATTAAATCACAAAGTGTAGTACTTACAGTGCTTTGTGTCTTCAATCAAACTTATCATTCATATACTTATTTTTACACAATTCACTAAGTGAATTAGAAATCTAATAACGTTTATTTAACGTCTAATAACTGATTTTATAAGACACAATGAGAACTTCACTAAAAGCTAATAAATCTATTAGATGTTCGTGGTATGCAGGGAAAGGCTGCTAATTGCACAATTCATTCAGAACACATACATTCAGAACGGGACAATTCCTGTTAGCATGTAGAATAATGGCATCAACCTTACCAAGGTTTCTAACTCTTTTAGCAATATCAGATGAGCCAAACTGCCTTCTGTCTAAATATGCTTTGATCCCATTTAAGGGTTCATATGATGTTGCTAAAAAGAACATTTATTTTGTGTATTTGGTGTAATGAAATGTGTTTAAGGTTAAAAAACATTATTTTCCACATACTGTACATTATTGTTTCTCCTCTATGCCCCTCCTCTCTGAAACGCGTAAATGTTTACAAAGCTCATCGTTCTGAAAAGCGAGGTGTGCTCTGATTGGCCAGCTATCCAGTGCATTGTGATTGGCCGAATACCTCAAGTGTGTGACGGAAATGTTATGCCCCTTACCATATTGTGATTTTGTGCCTTGTCCCGGCCAGAGCGAAACAATAAAACTCATTATAAACGAGGCATTTGTTGCATCCATTGGGACATAATTACAGATTATAATGACATACTGTCTTTACCGCGTAAACATAAAACCATGTCTGCATTTGTGATCGGAGAAATGACAAACAACAAACACTACTCTACACTGCTCAAAACTTGCGTTTGAATCATCAGTGGCAAATTCTTTAAATATAAAAACGTACTTACAGTCTGTGAGTCAGAACAGCCGGCATTGTAGTCTACTCTTCCAGGATCAGGAAACAGTCCTCCATAAAATGTGCTGGACACATCTGAATATTTGGGTTGAAGTGTTCTGGAACAGTGTTGTAAATACAACTTAACCACTGATTTCTAGTCGTATCCTCTTTTGGAAGACCAAACAAAGTAGTTTCGTTTTCACAACGAAACACAGCGTCACACACGGCGGGCTAGAGTGAGCAGAGGCCGGCTTGAGTGAGCGGCGGCCGGCGGGCTTGCGCCAACCACATGTGACGACCCCGGACTGGACTCCGCTTCGTCCAAGGTCAAAGCCGATGTATTTCCTTAGCGACCAGCACGGATCAGCTCCAGGCATGACGAAGTGGATATCATCCTCTTTTGGAAGGCCAAACAAAGTAGTTTCTCTTTCACAATGAGATGCACAGCGCCTTCACGACATGGCGGCGGAGGCAACAACAATACTACAGCGAGAATAAAAGTTACGCCTTTCTTTGCGTGAACATTTGGGCGGCGTTATGCAAATCTTCCCACATAGTTAGGTAGACATGTGGGGGCGTGTTAGAACGAGACGTTTTAGGCAGGCATGGTTGACTCTTAAATTTTATAAAGAATATATATTTGGATTTGAGACCTTAGTCTTTGCAACTTTACAGATCTTTCTGCACCAAGAGCTTGTAACACTCCAAAGAGAAAGGAAAAATTTTAATTGCATCATGTGACCCCTTTAAATGTTTAAAAGAACAGTTCACCCAAAAATGAAAATTTGCTGATGTACTCACCCTCAGGCTATTCAAGATGTAGATGAGTTTGTTTATTCATTAGAACAGATTTGGAGAAATTTAGCATTTATTCACATTTTCACCATTGAATCCTCTGCAGTGAATGGGTGCCGTCAGAATGAGAGTCCAAACAGCTGGTAAAAGCATCACAATCGTCCAGAAGTAATGCACATGACTCCAGTCCATTAATTAACGTCTTGAGAATTACAAAGCTATAATTTTGAAAGAAAAAAAATCAATCATTAAGACATTTTTACTTTAAACCATTGCTTCTAGACAAAATAATCCACAATAATGCTTCCTCCAGTGAAAAAGTTGTCCACTGACATTTGTTTAGAACTGTTTTGGACTTTTTGCTTGTAAACTGTGCTTAATCTGTGCATACTTACTCAGATGAGATTACTACTTTTTCACTTGGGAAAGCAATATTTTGGAGGTTTATAGGCTTGTATTATAGCTGTAAACAATCGTTTAGCTTTTTGCTTCACAAGACATTCATTGAAGACTGGAGACTGTATTACTTGTGGATTATTGTGATGTTGGCACCCATTCACTGCAGAGAGTGAGCAAGTGATGTAATGCTAAATTTCTCCAAATGTGTTCTGATGAAGAAACAAGCTCAAACATCTTTGATGGCCTGAGACTTCATGAAGAAATAAGTTTGTGCATGTAGGTTGATGGACTACTAGGACTCTTCTTGCTTTCTTTTCACTTCCCATGGTTTCTCATTATTACATCACACTAATTTGTTTGATTTGTTTAAAATGGCCATTGACATTTTGTTGGCTGAATTTCTTGTCATATACAGTGGAGATCAAAATTAGAGAACAATCTATAAATACTTGATTTTTTTTCTGAAATATTATCTTTATCGCTCAAAATTTGAAGGAATATTAGATGTGGTTATACCGATGTTATATTAACATGTTTGTCAAAATTACCAAGGCATTTCATCTGTGAAATCTGTGGCCGCAGGACATCACTAGTTTCTCACTGCGCGGGTGTGACCTTGGTCCACTCTTCTTCCACTCTCTTCCATAGTTTGGTAACTTTGTTGCCAAAGATTTTCAGTTAGGTTTAGATCAGGACTCTGGGCCGGCCATTTCATTATTTCAGTGTTCTTAGCTTCAAGGAACTGCTTTACCCGTTTTACAGTGTGACTGGGGCATTGTCTTGCATGAAAATTGCAGGTTGATTGGAAGATGCTTGCTTGCAGGGAAGGAAGTGCATATTGCTGAAGGTTCTGATAAACATTTGCATTCACCCTGCCATGTATCTGAATAAAAGGCCCAACTCCTGCTGCAGAAAACATCCCCCAAACCATGACACTTCCTACTCCACCTTTCACTGACTTTATGCACTTGGGGATCAGTTTTTCCCCAGTTTGATGCCGAACATAATGTTTCGCATCAGACCCAAATAAATTAAACTTGCTCTCATCACTAAAGTGAACTTTGGACCAGTTCTCCTCAGTCCACACAACATGCTCCTCAGCAAAGGTTTGTGTAGCCTTATGATTCTTTTTGCTGATGAGAGGCTTTGTCACTGCAGAGTGCGTTTTCAGTCTAACTTCTTTTAAACGTGCCAAGACCGATCCATACCCTGTTCAGCTCTGAACAGGCAAGCATTTCCAGCTGCAGTGTTGAACCAATTCCCCATTCAGAGTCTCTGCATTATCCTGTCTTTTTGGGGGACTTGAATTAATTAGTGTCATTGTAAACCTGCAGTTTTCGAGAAATCACAGATTTGGAATGACTGGCTTCTTTTGCGGTGGCTGAAAGGGTCAACCCTTTGGCTTCCATCTGATCAACCTCCTGTTGCAGGGTTTCAGTCACAGCCCGCCATCTTGCAATCTCAGTGAAAATTAAAGAAATGTTGCCAGTTAAATAGGGTTTGTAATATAATTAAGGAAATTAGTACCAGGTGCCAAATTAACACCAATCACTTGGAGGTATCTTTTGTGATGACATTAAAGTAGCCATGGGCAGGTTAAGCTAGGATAATTTTTCTTGGATAATTGACCCAAAACAGCCTCTAGGATGTGCTGTTTCTGATGTTCTGTGACTAGAAATATCAGGACAGAACATGCCTTTATACATAATCTCAAAGCCACATAATATATGGATTGTAGTTAGAAAGCAGAAGTCTTATAGGCTGATGATACACGGGGCAACTTTTTTTGAGCAATGTTACTTGGGCACTTTCACATTGAGAATGGATAACAAATGTCTATCTGGATACTTTAGATCGGTCGTGGGCCCTGTGTCTCACCTGGTTGCCCGTTGGCGGCAACACTGCCCAAAGTTGCCGAGAAGTGTTGCTCAAAAAGTTGCACCGTGTATCATCAGCCGTAGTGTGGCCAAAAACACTGAAAGTGACATTGTGTAGGTATGTTTGTTGTTGTTTTTTAGGAGCAAATGAGAGAACAGCTTATCCACAGCAGCATGTTATTTCTGCTGCATCCAATTAACCTTCCACTAATCCAGTGGCTTGTGGAGCCAGCAGTAGATCACGGTCAAATACAGGCTATCAAAGTGTGGAAAGTCACTGTAGATGTGCATGTGAGTATCAAAGTCAGCTAAAAATAGAAGCGATAAGAGTAATAATGGTGCACACCAGTACAACTCGGATACAAAAGACCTCAGTGGATAAACGAGCATCAGCTGTGTTGAGTTTCTTGTCTGTATGGTTATGCTCATTCTTGGATGCAAGTTTGTGTTGCATGAGTTGGGGAAATATATACTGCATTGATTCCTCGGACAGTAAGATTACTGTTCAGCACATGTAACTCTGAAAGGGGAGGGAAGAATAGAGAGAGAGAGAGACAGAAAAAGACTAAGGGGATTAGACGACTTCTTTCAAAACCGTGCCCATGCCAGTCAGAGCATTTTCCGATGGAAGACTTTCATCCTCACTTTTAACTATTGGAGAATTCTCCAACAAGAGACAGATTTGATCAAAGAGCAAGTGAAGAAAAATAGTTGGGATAGTTTAGGTTTAAAAAAAACAAAAAAAATTTGAGGCTTGGGTATGTATGTTATAATCCGAAATCAAGGCTGGACTTGACTACAACTGGTTCTTGAAGAGCAGAGGATATGATATGGAAAAGGTGCATCTAAAAGATCTTTGATTTCTGGTTCCAGTGGTTTTCTTCTCTTCATACCATCAAGAACTGGTGTTTAGGATTACCGTTCATTATGTGACAGTCTCATTCTGGATCCGACGTGGTTTTTGGTTTTGTGTTCCACCTGTTGGATAGTTAAATGGTGCTAATAACTGAGAATGGTGTTGCAGGAGGTATACTTCTGGTCAAAGATCACCAACATGGCACCGGCCAAAACCGAGCGGGAGGCAGGAACAATGAAGAGTCCTCGATACAGAGCTCCACTTTTGTGGAGCCAACAGAGGACTCTTATTATGCAGATGATGAAGACCACCATCTTTATGATGATGATGATGATGATGATGACGTCTACCAAGAATTCGAGGAGTTGGACTTTTCAGAACTAGCAGATACCAAGAGCATTGTGTCAGACGATTCCTTCTACCCACCTGATGATTCGCTCAACTTTGAAAAATGTCAGATTCCTGAGAGCCCCGAGCCAGTCAGCTTCTTCAAAGCATGCTGCACTAACAACGCCATCATTGTCAAAATCATGATAAGACAAGGTGTGACAGAGGAGGAGGTACGAGAGGTGGACAAAAATAACAGAGTAAGTTTTGCTACAGTTGTGAAATGTGTATTTTCTATGCCACTAAACTGAAATGTAAAAATTATTGTTTTCCCAAACCCTGCCATTAGTCAGACAAATAGAAAGTCCCGCCCCCAAACTCACACCATTGGTTGAATCAGTGCTGTTAGTTGGGATGCTCAGTGTAGGAAGTCAAACTCTACAGCTACATATGGCTTACTTAAAGTTCTCTGCATAATATACAAAATAACATTTAAGCTTTAAATATTGTATTGATCTTTTATTATTTGCAAGAGTATAGAAGACGCACTCTAAAAAATGCTGGGTTGTTTCAACTCAACTTTGGGTCAAATATGGACTAACCCAACTTTTGGGTTAAAAATGTTATTAAAAAATTTAACCCAACAGCTGGGTTAGTCCATATTTGACCCAAAGTTGGGTGGAAACAACCCAGCATTTTTTTAGAGTGCAGGATCAAACACCAGTTGTCACTGAATATTAAGGCTCACATTCGGTTCAAAGACAACTCTGAATATATTTAATTGGTCTTAAAATGTAAAAAAAATTAATATCTAGTTAAACTAATACCTAGTTGGTCTTTGGTTTAGTACCACAGGTGCTTGAAACATTATCAGTCATAAGAATTCAACTGCAGGAATGTACTCATGCAGGAAAATCTATCATTGAGATTTCTGAATATTGGAACAACAAACATTAATTAATTTCCAGAATACATTCAATCAAACCTTGTGTTTAAATAGTACCATTCTTGACTGGCAAAAGGCCTTTCACTCCCCTTAGCTCTGAGAAGCTTACAATTATGACAATGTGGGTGATAACAGTGTCATGTTTATGCAAGGCTATTATCATATCAAAGAGTCTTTAAGCATGCATGATTCACGCAGTGCTCCTCAGGGAATGAGCTCATGCACTGAGGCTGTCTCCTTCCTCCATAAATATCGACATTGTGCTGAAGTGAGGCTGAGACTTTCATGCATACATAAATATGACTTTAAAAGCACAGTCTTAGGAAAGAAATCTGGCTTTGATGGCAACTTTAAGCAAAACATGTGCCTTCTTGACACATGATGGAACTGTGTTGAGTCTATAAATATTATATCGTAGTGATGTTTTCATTGACGACACCCACCACATAGTCAATATATGTAAATGGAATGGTCATCAAGTCCAGTAGTTTACAAGCTGCTGTCCAGGGGCCTGCAAGGTGGTGCAAAGGGGTCTGTGGAAAAGTTCAGAGAAAAAAAAAAGAAAAAAAAGAATACAGAATATAAATACAAAATAAAGAATTTCACATTATATTGTATTCCTTGTGCTTTCATGAGATTAAACACAATTCAGTAAAAAAATAAAATAAAAAGTTAAATATGTTAAAAAATATATATTTGATTTGTTTTCCCCAGTATAAATGTGACTTCATACATTAAAATATAGAGTGGCCTTTATATTTTAGGAAGAGGGTCCCTCTCAAGGGAATCATCACATTCTGTGGCATCAAAAAGTTTGAAACCCCTAGTCCAGTGTTGTTAATGTTAACTAAAACCAAAACTATTAAAAATTGTTTTTGTTAATTGAAATAAAGATGAAAAATTAATTAAATAATCACTTGAAAAAAAATTCCTTGGCAAATGCATGAAATAAGTTGAAGTACTAAAATTACTACAACTAAAACTGAAAAATTGATATTAAAGCTAAATCAAATAAAAAAAACTATAAAACAAAGCACAAAATTGCTTTCAAAATGAAAACTGAAACCATAAAAATAAAAGCTAATTCAAAGTATTAATAAATGCTATAAAATACAGCTAAAATAACACTGATAGTCTGGCTGAATTATAATACACGCACACACGATTCAAGACATTTCTAAGTCAAATATTTGTCTTGACTTGACGTCCAGTGACGTCCAGTGTTGTGACACTGATCTCCAGCTGACATCTCATGAGTCTGCACCCAGCCAGCTAAGCCCTGGAACAGATGGGAGTTTGGATTGCAGACTGAGATGCAGCCCAATCAGATCGTAATCATGCCTGAGCTTTTAAAAGGCTCATGAAGATGTCAAAATACTGCAGGGCTCTGCCTAGACAGGGATTTTTTTCTGCATGTCATATGGGGAGAAACCCTAATTTGTCCATGAAGCGCAGAACTTAAAATGTAAGCGTAATTCCACTCAAAGGAGTCTGGCTGTAGGCCATAAAAGCCTAACTTTGAATCCACCACCCATTGTCATGCTAAATTATATGTGAGAATTTAGATGACTTCCTTCCTCAATGAATCATTTGAACTCAAATTGCATTGACTACTGCTAAACGTGTCTGTCTTGCAGAAAATAATAAATGAAGCATCACCTATTGCCCCCTCCTTTGTGCCTCCGCAGTTACTGAGACCATGTCGGTATTGAAAAAGATTTGGCGCCTGGTACAAGCATTGAATTCATTAATAAACATCTTATCAGTGTTGAATGACACTCTATCTAAGACTGTATGCTTGGTCTATGACTCACTCTTAACTCAGACAGTGCAGTTTGAAAACGTAATGTTCTGAACGCAAACAGAAACAACACACGCACGGAAACAAATGGTTACTCACACGGAGACAGAAAAGGCTCTTGTTTTCCCCAAAGCAGAAGGCTCTGTGGCAGTAAAAGACATGTAGTCGTCCTTTAAGACTGTACGACCCATTTGCATGTAAATGTCTCCTAACTAACACAGGCCCTGATCATTTGTTTAATACAAATGTTATTCTACTGCCATTAGCACGGGGGAAATTATATGTGCAGCACAGTTAAACAACGCCATTAAGAACTAATATTTAATGATTCTGTTTATCAGTCTCGGGAACGATCAACCTGTTTGCAGCGCTGATAATTAAAACAGAAAAATTGGAAGGTTTTTGGTTCAAGAAACCCGCTATCTGTGGGGATGCACATCCGATAGCTTAAAGTTTTAGATTTCACCTTGAAGTTTGTATTCACCTTCACTGTTGAACTCCTGTTGATCTCGGGAAGGGGAGCTTTAGGAGGTTAGAGAGGCTTTCCTTTACAATCATCTTACGACAGCGTGGCATTTCATTTCCCTGTGAGGCTGCGTTGTGTAACCTGATACAATCCCTGTGAAGTGTCATTGGGATCTACCACTAGGTAGAAATTGCTACATCTCATATAGTAATGGCTGTTGGCCTGTAATAACCTTTATATATTTAAAAAAATAAAAAGCATTAATATTTGCAAGGGGGCCTCGGTGACTAAGAGAAGACAGACAACACGTCCTAAATTAGCTTCACATCGATTGCATTACAGCAATAATTATATTCAGTTTCTTGATATTCTGGAGTTAAGAACCATAAATGCAAGCAGACAGGCGCTCTGAGCCCAGAGGGAACTCCATACTAAATCTTAGCTAATAGTCTTTATAGGGCTTACCATCTGCCTGTAGTGCTCTATAATCACTCACAATCTGGAGACACAAGAAAACGGAACTGCTCTGTACTATTTAAGTAATGCCACTGACCTTATACATTTGTTTTTATTCCCTCATAACCCTCACTCATCTGTGCCTTTTAGATTTGCTGAATTGTTTTGAGATTTTACATATGATACTACACTCGGAGAGCGGGCCTCTCTGTGTTTGCACTGCATTTGTCTATGACTGTACAGCTGTATAGTTTGTTATGCTTGCTTGTTAGACATTGCAAAGAATATTTTTATCTTTCATTTTACTGTATTTAGATACCGCTAACTTATTAAGAGTCTAAATGACATTTTTTAATGTTAAAATACTTTCTTAAAGGGGTCATCGGATGCCCATTTTCCACAAGTTGATATGATTCTTTAGGGTCTTAATGAAAATTCTGTAACATAGTTTGGTTAAAATTTCTCGCTGGTAGTGTAAAACAACACTGTTTTTACCCTGTCAAAAACAGCTCTTTTCAGAGCAAGCTGTTTTCTTGCATGCTGCTTTAAATGCAAATGAGCTCTGCTCACTCCGCCCCTCTCTTCCGAGCTGCTCTCTGAGATGGTAAACTTTAGCCGAATTCATCGTGAAACTTGCTAACTAGCACATTATTAGGAAAGGTGATTTGAAAAGATTCATTAAAAAAACCTTACACTCACTTCTGGACGTGAAGCTGGATCACAAATGATTCGCGTGAAGATAGACGCATTGTTTGCAAAAACAAATGTAATCCACTGCGTAAATGACGACTGCTATGCTCATTATTACATCCGACAACAAAACACTTCAATCGCTTAGGAGACATTCTTGTCTACAGTACATCTGCTCCGGCGTCGAAAAACAATGGTGGCCTGATGACAGCTCACTCAGGGCGGGTCTAATGTAAGACACCAGTCCAGTCTGTGCTGAAATGCTACTGTCAATCAAACTATAGTGGGAGGGGCCGGTCTGTGTGACGTCACACAGACAGGCATCCGAGATCGGCTCGATTTGAGAAAGGAGAAATGATTTAACGAGATTTAAAAAAAAACACTGGGTGAATCTTTATCATTATAGGGTAGTTGTGCACACGCACTGCCAACACACATTTCAGTTCAAACAGCTTGTAAAAGTGCATGTGGCATCCGATGACCCCTGTAATACTTGTTATGCAAAAAACAACTATAAGTCATTAACTAGATTTTGCTCAAACATGTAAACAATGTGGCGCTTTCAAAACATTGTTTGTTTGAGTGACACACACATACTCAAACGTACACTGGTTTAACCAATGGCATGCGTTTGAAGGTGGGGTTATCTCATGTCCAACCAATGGAAAATATAACTTATGAAATAACTTATAAAACTTTAAAGACAGACCTACTGGGAGCTACAAGGTTGTTAAAGTTATATGCTTTTGTTGATGCCATCAGCCCACAATATTTCAATGTGTGTATATCTATCTATCTATCTATCTATATCTATATATATATATATACTTGTTATAGCACTTGTATATCATTGCTCTTTTGTTGATTTTGATTGCTTTCATTGTCCTCATTTGTAAGTAGCTTTGGATAAAAGCGTCTGCTAATGAAACAATTAACAACCAAATGAGAACAAAATAGCTTATAACTCTTGAATGATAACCTTTTAAAATTCCAATGGGAAAAATATGGCACACTTTAATATAGGGACCTATTCTCACTATTAACTAACTATTAACTATGACTTTTGCCTCAATAAACTCCTAATCTGCTGCTTATTAATAGTAATTAAGGTAGTTGTTAAATTTAGGTAAGGGGTACAACGAAGGGATCTAAAATATGGTCGTGCAGAATAAGGCATGTGCTTCATAAGTACTAATAAACAACCAATATGCTAGTAATAGGCAACTAGTTAATAGTGAGAATTTGTTCCTAAAGTAAAGTGTTACCAAAAATACTTCCAGAAGCAAGCCCCCTGAAAACATGGGGAGGCACTGTTGCACACTCTATGCTTTTTGCACACTAACCTATAAAATATGGAAGTATGCATATTCAAACTCGGGAGGAAAATCAATTATTTTTGCAAATTTGCACTTAGTATAAATAGACAATTTGTTCATTTTTATTTTATTTGAAAATG
This sequence comes from Sinocyclocheilus grahami, assembly GCF_001515645.1. Taxonomy (NCBI): domain Eukaryota; kingdom Metazoa; phylum Chordata; class Actinopteri; order Cypriniformes; family Cyprinidae; genus Sinocyclocheilus; species Sinocyclocheilus grahami. The sequence goes on along the minus strand of NW_015505585.1, from coordinate 91,077 downwards.
TATTTTAGAATGTCTCACTTCACCTGTAAAACCCATAGAAATATGCAGTAGTGACAGTAGTGACTAACTATACTTACCAGTCTAAATATGCTTCTGCATTTACTCTGAAGATCATGAGCTCATCAGCCTCATAAATAAGGCCACTCAACCCAGGTCTCTCCTACCCTCAGAGTCCCTCCAGAGATGGATGTGGAAACTCACCCTCCAACAATCCCTACCCTTAAATTAATGTTTATATAGTAGGGTTCAACCACATAAATGCCTCTGCAGTTTGCACGTTAAACACTTTCTTCAGCAGTAATGATGGACATCCAGGAAAATGACTTGAGATGACTCATATTTATCCTCTCCACTGCTCAACAGACGGGTCTGATAGTGGCATGTTACCAGGGCTACGTGGATGTGGTCATTGCACTTTCTCAGTGTCCATATGTGGATGTGAACTGGCAAGATAACGAAGGGAATACGGCTCTCATGACTGCTGCACAAGCAGGTAAGGGAAGTGATGCAATTCAGCTATCAAAGGCAATAAAATTACAATCAGCAACTCCCAGTAGATCCCCCTGGGCCTTTATTTGGCTGTTCTATGAAACAAGAGCCAGTGCATTATCCTTTATCATACTTGGGGTTAGTCGTGATGAAACAGAAGTAGCAACAAATATGTTCTTCAGTATTGGGGCATATATCCCTAAGTGAAAATTATTATTGAAAAGGAAAATAAATTAGGGCGACGTCTTGGTTCAGGCAGGAGGCAGATCTGAATGCGAGTTTGCAGTAAATTGTAAGAAAGGGACTAAATGATTGGAGATTATCATTTTGATGAAAAATTATGAGGTATAAAAAGAAAAGAAGCACATGCATAGATTAACAATTCGGAAAAATGTAAAAAAAAAGCATTATGAAAATAGAGAGGGTGAAATTTCATTTCATGCCAGCTTTAAGGATTTGAACATACCCCAAACTTAAACTTCAGCAGTGTTTGTTACAGAATCACATCAAATCATGATTGTTCAGGAGAGATATGTGATTACTTTTCAAAGGACCAAATTTAGATGTTTTCCTCAGGAACACTTAAAAGAGAGAAAAAAAAACCTATACACCGAATGAATGAAGGAACATGTATAGGGACTAGAACATTATAAACTTATAGTATTATAAACTTATTATAAAACACCCTAGCAACCCCATACAAAGATACTAAAAAAGCTTCATAGAAACGCCCTGACAACCCATTGTGGCAGTAACTTTTGCATGGGCTGGCAGTTTAAATGGTTATATCTGGTTAATACTGTTTATATTGCATCTGTATTTCTGAAGCTCAAACAGTGGATCACGGAGATCATGGGTTCGATTCTCAAAGAATGCTTGAACTCATAATATTACTTTGAATAAGTGTCTGCCAAATGCATAAATGTCCTTCTGAATTATAGGCCACAGTATGATTACCAACTACCTGCTGAACTATTTTCCCGGGCTTGACACTGACTGCAGAAACTGCCATGGCTTCACTGCGATGATGAAAGCAGCCATTCAGGGTCGAGCTGAATGCGTACGGTCTCTCATGATGACAGGTATCATCAGCTGAAAAATTCATATGGATTCCTAATTCAGTTCAAGCATACGTAATAATCTTTCATTTTGTTCCTCAATTGTGAGCATTAATTTTCCCTCACAAGACCTATTGTCTGATGTTTTTCCTTATGCAGGAGGAGACATTGAAGCAAGGGACTTTGGCCGTAAGTTGACTCCACGTGAATGGGCCCTGTTTACGGGCCGCTACGAGACCGCCAACCTGATGGCCCGACTGATGGAACAGCCATGTGCTGGACAGTTCTGTGACTCTTACCACATGGAGTGGCCTATGCTAAGCAAACTGGTGGCTCATTCAAAGGAGCCCAAGTCCTGCTGGAGAAAGTTCTCCGAGTGCATCTGTAACTTGTTTACCATCAGCATGAAGACCAACCCTTTGGATGAAGGCGTCATGGACTACATGGTGCGCATGACCACAGCTCTTGCCAGCCCGTTCATAGCCACCGCCTGCCACACCGTGTGTCCGGGCAGCCCTCCGTGTGTAGGAAAACGTCGCCCTGCTGTCCAGGACATCCTCCGTAGACAGCGTCTGGCTGAGCTGAAGAACCTTGGGCCCGAGCGCCTCAACAACTACAAGCGGCTCTTCCAGAACTCCAGGGTGCTGCTGGTGCCGAAGAAGCAGGAGCGGCGTGCCAGTCTGCAGCCGCAGTTACTGCACAGCGTTGCAATGGCCTCCACCATGGCCCTGAGGAGAAGCAGCCTACTGCCGCTTCACATGATGCGCAGGAGCAGCGTCCGTCCTGGGATGGTGGTTCCTAAAGTCATGCTGTGCAAAGCACCTCCTCCCACATACATCCCGGAGCGACCGCCACGCAGGACTTCAAAAGACTCACCACACATACAGATACCTAAATGGAAGTACAAAGTTCTAAAGGAGGAGAAGAAGAAAGCTGAACGCATGGAAAGGTTGAGACTGCCTACTGGGAGGAAAAAGTGATGTGGCTTTTGATGCCTTAGTGTTTTTAAGGAAGTTTTCCACTGTGAAGGCTTGTGGTCAGTGTGAGGGTCGGGAATACTCATCGTACACTACTCTTATAGACTGCTATGGAGTGTAGCTCCTCACTTTTATAATATTTGCTCTTACTGATATAGAATTTGTAAGTTGTAATGGTTCTAATTTATAGAAACAACTAACATATTTAATGCGTAGTTTTTTTGGTTCATTATCTCGAGCCAAGTCATACTTGAAAGTTTATGCAAACTAAATTCTATTTTTCATATTGCTCTCAAAGACTCAAAGAACTTTTAACAGGGAGTGTTATATAAAAAAGCTGCTAAAACATCAAACATAACAATGAAGGACTTTCATAACAATGAAATACTATATTTGGCCTGGACATGTTGTCTTCTCTTACCTTACCTTATCTCTTTGAAGGTTATTAATCCAGTAGGCCTATTATTGAGTCTGCATTACAAAACTTTGCTTGTTTTGTTGACATCCTAAGATATTCACACAGAGGATATTTCTTGTGTGACTTCAGATTTATTACCATATCATAGGTAAATAACGATTACTAATAACATTTGCGGTGAAACTATTTGCGCTTCAAACCTATGAATGAAAAGTAAAAATAATGTAAAAATGACCAGTTTGCAATATCAAGCACCATAACAGACTGTTTTTTTACAGTTTAAATAACTGGAACGCACAAGGCTTTGTCAGACACTTTTTTTCAATGTGAAAGTAAGCCGTTTTCTGTGAATGTGCGAGAGATCCGGTTCATTAGCCGCTGTATAACGAGAACAATAACAACGTGCAGTAAACAGTAAAACAGTTTGCACTACAAAGTGTGTTCGTAATTAAGATAATACATTAAAATAATATGGTAAGACACACCAGTTTGCAAAACAAGTTGTTTTGTACAGCTAAAAATAGCTGGAAGGGAATGACAGCGGAAGCTATACCCATAAAATTTACAAATGGGCGCGGGAGAAATAAGGTGGATAGGATTTTATACGTGTCTAGGGTGCTTTAACACTTGGTTCGATTGTCTGGTCTGAACCCGAGTTTGGCGCTGCATCCGAAAACTTAGGCAGCTGACTTGCTGCCGTATGAGGCAATGACTTTGTAGGCAGCGTTTTTGCACGAAGGTACCTCATGAAACTGATTTCGGACAGGCTTCTGAGGCAGCGTAACGGTTTAATGATCTACAACAAAATATAACAAGTTTTTGTGATAACTAAACGAATATTTAATTACTACAATACTGATTTCTTGCTAGAATTAACATAAAAAGTGCAAAAAGTTTGTCAGAAATATACATTTACACACAAACTTACCACCAACCTCAACTTTCAGACGCCATCTTTATATATTTTTTTAGCTCAACCGTCAGGGCATGGAACGCACAGGATTGTGGGATATCAAAGGCAGCAAATGATACATCTATGCTGCCTTCAAAATTCGATCAGAAGAAGGTACCTCCGGAGACAGGAATAAAGGCAGAATTTGGATTCAGACGTGCCTTCCTGCCTTGGAATGCTGCCTCCGAAGGCAGCATTTTATAGTTTTCGGACGCAGCCGGGAGCCTCCCCCACCCCAGCAGCCGTCTACCTCGTTGCTTAGTAACGACGGCGCAGGAGAAGGCGTCAAAATGTGTAGCTTTGCTCTCTCCTCTTTTTAAAACTCGGGTTCGGACCAGGCAATCGATCCAAGTTTGAACCGATCAGTCAGTTTACTCCTGTTCAAAGTGGGTGTTGAATTAGGTGTCATAATGAAACGATTCAAATGTATTCCTAAAAAGTAAACTCACTAGACGTTTTGAACCGCGCCGGTTCGTTTAGCCGGCCCTGGCCCGGTTGGAAGAGGTGGGCCAGGGCCCGGTTCGGTTGGGCTCGGGCGTGGTACGCATGCAGTGTGAGCGCTAACCGCGCCGGAGCGCCGAACAGATCCTATTTTGTGTGCGCTGCTATCATCATTACGACCGCAAACATGTTCTATTACTACTACTACACTACACTTTTCAATAAATATAATTCAATCAAGTATATTTAGGTTTATAATGGCTCTGGTTCTTACCTTATTGATGAACAGGAAATGTTTGCGAGTAAAGCTGCAAATTATTTCATTAACCTCAGCTGTCTCCGTAATAATTTTCTGATACATACAAGTGAAAATCAATGCACGGCATAAATTAATTATTAATTATTCGCAGAATATTAGCGAAAGTGGTTTTCTCCGTTATTTCATATCGGTTGGGCTCGGGCGTGGTACGCATGCAGTGTGAGCGCTAACCGCGCCGGAGCGCCGAACAGATCCTATTTTGTGTGCGCTGCTATCATCATTACGACCGCAAACATGTTCTATTACTACTACTACACTACACTTTTCAATAAATATAATTCAATCAAGTATATTTAGGTTTATAATGGCTCTGGTTCTTACCTTATTGATGAACAGGAAATGTAGTTTGCAAGTAAAGCTGCAGGTTATTTCATTAATGTCAGCTGCCTCCATAATAATTTTCTGATACATATAAGTGAAAATCAATACACGGCATAAATTATAAATTAATTATTAGTAATTATATTAGCGAAAGTGGTTTTCTCCGTTATTTCATACATGACGTAAGCGTGCTCCGGCCAGGAAAGTCAGGCGCGGCACGTTTAGTCGCGAACCAGGGCCTGGCCCGGCCCGGTTCGGTTGGGCTCGGGCGCGGTACGCATGCCGTGTGAGCGCTAACCGCGCCAGAGCACGGAACAGATACTATTTTGTGTGCGCTACTGTCATCATTACGACCGCAAACATATTCTATTAGTCCTACACTACACTTTTCGCGATAATCGCGCTCAAGGCAACCGTGCCTAGTTGCGAGTACACCCTAAAAAAGAAATACAGGCTACTATAAGTCTGAGATAGTCTAAATAGGTTTAGATTTGAAATCTGCGTTGGATAAATTGGACAAATATCAATCATAAAGATGTCAAATGATGTGTTGAAATCCTTTAATAACAAAGCAGTTTAAAAGGGGTGCATCTGCACCAGCAATGCAGAGTGAAATGGGTAGTAAACTTCCAGTAGGGGTCAGTATTACATCTAGGCTCATGTTCCCAAAATATACAGTCCAAACATGTGGCCATATCCGCTCTCAAAATGCATTTTGCAATCTAACGCGCAATTACATTAGCAATAAAAACAAAACAAAAACAAAATTCACATCACACCATGACCACATTTCTTTGCATCAAACTGGATTAATACTTTCTTACAGCATTGCTGAGATTGAAATTGATGAGATTGGACGTGGAGGGCCTGGTGTTTCAGAGCTGCAGGGTTGTCGTTTAGCGCCTGCCACACGTAGACTGCAGACTGGTTTTCAGGACAAAGTGAGAAGCACATAGCCTGTCAATGTCAAAATATCTCTCTGTGGGAAAATGGTAATGAACCAGTCATGATGAACCCCTAACATGAGCTCGCAGCTTGCCTGCCTGGCCTCTGATAGCTATCTAGGAATTCCATCAAAAATACAATGAATAGGAAAGTCAGGCGCGGCACGTTTAGTCGCGAACCAGGGCCTGGCCCGGCCCGGTTCGGTTGGGCTCGGGCGCGGTACGCATGCCGTGTGAGCGCTAACCGCGCCAGAGCACGGAACAGATACTATTTTGTGTGCGCTACTGTCATCATTACGACCGCAAACATATTCTATTAGTCCTACACTACACTTTTCGCGATAATCGCGCTCAAGGCAACCGTGCCTAGTTGCGAGTACACCCTAAAAAAGAAATACAGGCTACTATAAGTCTGAGATAGTCTAAATAGGTTTAGATTTGAAATCTGCGTTGGATAAATTGGACAAATATCAATCATAAAGATGTCAAATGATGTGTTGAAATCCTTTAATAACAAAGCAGTTTAAAAGGGGTGCATCTGCACCAGCAATGCAGAGTGAAATGGGTAGTAAACTTCCAGTAGGGGTCAGTATTACATCTAGGCTCATGTTCCCAAAATATACAGTCCAAACATGTGGCCATATCCGCTCTCAAAATGCATTTTGCAATCTAACGCGCAATTACACTAGCAATAAAAACAAAACAAAAACAAAATTCACATCACACCATGACCACATTTCTTTGCATCAAACTGGATTAATACTTTCTTACAGCATTGCTGAGATTGAAATTGATGAGATTGGACGTGGAGGGCCTGGTGTTTCAGAGCTGCAGGGTTGTCGTTTAGCGCCTGCCACACGTATTTATACTGCAGACTGGTTTTCAGGACAAAGTGAGAAGCACATAGCCTGTCAATGTCAAAATATCTCTCTGTGGGAAAATGGTAATGAACCAGTCATGATGAACCCCTAACATGAGCTCGCAGCTTGCCTGCCTGGCCTCTGATAGCTATCTAGGAATTCCATCAAAAATACAATGAATTGAAAACTCACGCTTCTGTTACAATCTAACAGAAATCTGTTATAATATAATCTGTTATATATACAATAAATGCAGTTGACTAAATCGGAACAAAATACATGGGGGGGGGTCAGTGGTGTTAAAAAACATATTTTTTAATATGTGGATGTATAATGTGGATATATATTTGAAACCAAGTCTGGTGGTAAAACTGCATACCAATGTCAGATTCATCCAAAGAAAACCCCAATAAAGGAAGAAATGACTCAGACACAGAACAAAATAAATCACAGAACAGTGATTCTCCATTAGTTTATATAGCAGTTGCAACCTGGCATTAAAAAGGTTCACAATTCTCTCAAACACTTTGTCTAGCAACAGAAAAAAAGTTTTACTTACATCTTTAATACAAGTTGTCTGATATGTCTAATTTTTCACAGATATTTTGCTTGTTCTCAGACATTCACTATGGTGCTGAAGATATGTGATTTGGGGATCATCCTGAATCCTTGCATCTGACAATTACCTCTAAGTGTAAAATGACATGAAGGGAAGACCAGGGCTTGCTTTATACCTTCCTGAAATCTGACAGACTTAATGTTTAAGGTTTGAAAATCACAAAAAAATGATAGGGTATTGTCATTTTTTGTTCTCCGTATAGGTCAGTAGAGGAATGTTCACCCATCTTCTCCTGCAATAAGATGACCTGAGATAAGGTATAGGCAATTACCTAATAGAGAGAGAAAAAAAATTTAAATCAAGAGGTGCATCTATACGCACAGCTCTCCTTCTAGAGCATAGGTTGTGTAGGAATCAAAGCCATTAATTTTAGTGGCATCCATTTTATTAAGGACATGAAACACATTCAAAACGCATTAATAAAAGGTAGTAATGCAGGCCAAAAGGTGTTAAAGCATTGTTTTAGCACCTTTTCAAGTCAATATTAGAAGCTAGAAGATCATCACATCTGCCCTCACTGAGCCCTGGTCTCGCCTGGTTTATACAGCAACAACATGACAATAGGAGGTCAACATCTGGATTAGAAATTAAGGTGAACAAAAAACCCTATGCTTTTTTTTAACTAGCATTTTTTCCTTGCAATGTTTCTGCGTTAGGTGACATCCACATCTGCACATAAAAAGTATATATATATTTTGTATTTATATAATATATATCCATACTCTATTGACAGATCTGTCTACAACGATCTTAAGAACCACTGATTTTCTGGAAGAAAAAAAGCTGATTTTGCAAATGTCTATTTTACAACATAGCATCAACTAATTGTACATCTTTGGAGGAGAAGTAGCAGTCAAAGACCATGTCCCTCCTTGTTACAGTGTGAATGCTGTCGAAACACATAAAAAAAAAAGCATTTACAAATGGGCGTTGATAGAACCAGTGACGTAGCTTCAACAGCAGCTCTACAGCACCTCTTGGGTCAGGGATTACTACATTTGGCACATAACTAAGCACAGATCACTCAATGGCTTGTGGAATGACCAGTCTTCATGTCAGTACAGTTGGGGAAATAAGAGAGAAAAAAATTGACAGATAGGCCTGAAATTGTTCTTATTATTGGTGGTAAACTCTGTCCAGGCAGTGATGCTCTGTTGTCAGTTAAAAGTAGTTTTCTCGCATAGAAAATGGGGGGGACACAGAGCAAACAACACTTCTGAATGATATGCTTTCTGCTGCATTTCATACCCATCGAATAGGATGCTGGAGTTCAGTGAGTGTATTTTCCTCTCGCTCAAAATACAGGAAAATAAAACGATATATTGAGCCACATGGGAGGACACGGTAGTCTTTGCGTAATATACACAATGCACCTTGTATCTACATCTGTAATATACAACAAGTACTTTACACCAGACTTAAGAAGTTAAAAAGGAGGTACAAAAACAAGCAAATAATAAAAAGAAACCAAAAAAAGATATAAAGGCTAAGAGTGTAACGGAGCACTCCATAAAAAGCATGGTTTAACATAAAGAAATGTCAACAAATGTGTGAAAACTATTTCCTTAGCTTGTGTCGAATGTCGTTTTCTTGTGCTTCACGTAACTGTCCCATCTCTGCGCCACAAATCTTCCGCTTTCCCGCTGACATGTCAATTCCCTCCACTGCTTCGAAAAACACCAAAGTTCAAGTGGTCCTTTCTGTAAAACTTCTTTCCTAAATCCTCTCTCTTCAAGCACTTTCCTAACCTCGCCTCACTGGCTGGCAGCCCACTGTGGTGCGAGCAGTGAACCGAACTGAAGGTTTACGTGTGTGAGATGTCTACTAGTGTTCATGCACATGCTGGGCTGGTCTCTGTGTATGGTATCTGTAGGCCAGCCTCCAGCCTGCCTCTGTGCCTCTACACCCAAGAGTCCGGCGAGGCTGGGTAGTGGCTCGTCTCGTAGTTGAGTTCACTGTATGGGCGGGATGCCGAATAAAAGTCCACGTAGTTCCCCGTGGACTTCAGTCCCAGGTGCATGGTGCCGTCAGCGGTGGGTGGGGGGCGTTTATGCGCTTGGTCCTCGTAGTACGGATCCTCGAAGTTGGCTCCTGGGGGAGTCTGGAAGGGAGGGTAGGCCTCTGGAGGGTTGCCTTGAGCGGAGACCTGACGAAAACAATGAGAGCGTAAGGGCTGCTTTGGGAAGGGATATAAATGTGTTATGCGGTAGTTCAGCAACTAAGAATATAATTTACATTTCAAATCATGCATTTTCCGTGTAATAAAGTTAAAAGGCAATGAATATAATGTTATATAATAGGTACTTCATCTAAACCAGTGTTTTTCATCTTAGGCACCCCACAGTGCCATCAAAAAGAATCAAGTACTTCATCCACACCAAACCAGAAATGTGTTCATTTGAACTGGTAATACACTGGATCATTTCACATTATGATTAATATAAAGTAATTTAATATAAAGTCTACTTGGTGTGGAAAAACATAGACTTAATAAATGGCAAATATATTCTTCTCTTCTTCTAAATTTCATCCAGACAATCATAGTTTCTTTCATAGAAAAGAACTGAAAAAAAAGTTTAATTGGCTTGTCATTTTTAAAACATTTTTTTAACCGTTGACAGCCTTATATTTTAAAGTTACAATTTCCAAAAAAGAAAGAAAGAAGAAACCGAAATCTTTCTAAATACCCCAGGAACCTACTAAAAGGTGCGTATCCTTTATGTATAACAACTGACAAAATACAATAATTTATACAAATATAAATAATATTAAGAAATAAGAGAAATAAATATATAGATATAATAATAATATGCAGATATATTTTATTTTAACATTATTATATTCATAATATAATAATTAAAACAGTCACCTTTAAAAAAACATTAAATAGACAAAAACATTTCCCCCTTTTTTGACACATGAAAATATCAAGATAAGCTACACAATACAGCTCTGTATGATATGTGCTGAACTCACCTGGTTATGCTTGATGTCATCGCCAGGAGACATGTAAGCACCTCTGAACAGTGTAGATGTCCCACTGGAGATTTGAGCTGCAGAGACAGTGAATTATAAAGACTCTAAGAAGACTGGTAGGCACTTTGACTTTTTTATAGGTAAAGAGAATGTTGACATGAAACAGGTTTACAGATATATGAATTACAGTTCATGACTTTTGTTGAGGTAAAAAACAAAGGTGAGATATCAGACACCTTTCTGTGGAATAAACCTGTTACACTGTTACTTTTACTTATTACACCTCTCACGTAATTCACTGCCTTTGTTTAGGGTATATTTGATGGTTTGTCTGGAAATCATTGTTGACTGTCAGTCATTTGGCGGTGGTTATTTGGAAGCTTTAACTTTGTGCTGTAGGCCTTACCTGCCATGGCGTCTTTTCTGGAGGTGTGCTCACCCTTGTTTCCATGGTAACCAGAATTGGTTCCAGTTGACTCATAGTCTGTCTTCCTTTCCTTCAAGCTCATCATTTCTCGAGGGGAGGTGGGGGCACTTGCTAAAAAACACAGCAAGTCAACCAATAATGAGTGAGGGGGGAAAACAGCCTGTTTGTTTAGGCGAAAGTATCTTGGCACATTAGAAAGTACAATAAGATCTCATTCCATCAAGGGATGTTTTATTTTACATAAAAAACTCATTTACTGTAATGAAGCAATTCTCTTGTTGCCTTTTGAGGCAAACAAGTGTCAGTGCGCTACTCCTAATTGCTAAATGGAATTGGTCAGGTAATTGATTGGTTTTGTCTGAGCTTCTTTCTCGTTCCTTCATCAATAATTTATTTCACTTTTCTTGTCAGTTTTGTGTTTGGAAAAGCGTTGCTTGGCTTAAATAAAGCTGTCTATATGATTTCTGTCAGGAAGTGAGATCCAAGTATTAATAGATACTTAATAGAAAAGTAGATATTAATAGAATAGCATCACTTAACAAAACCATTTATAAAGGTGATTAACTAAATATTATATTAACCGATTACTGCATAGTTCATGCACATTCAAACTGAAAACATAAATCAAAGTTTACAAAATTATATTATATTATGTTTTAAATAATAAATATATGCATTTGTTGGAGAGGAAATTTGACAACACAAAATATTACATAACTGTCGACATTTTTGTAAAATTGCAATAATTTTCACCCAGTAAATAAAAAATGGCTTTCATGAATTTTCATATAGTTTCAAAATCGAATAAGGGCAAGGGTAAAACAATAACATCTATAGATAGAAGGCTACTGAAAGGTATCAAAATATAATAATAATAAACAAGTTTACAGTTTTAATGTGACCTTTAAATAACAAAAAGCAAAATGAAATTTAATGAAACCCTTGGGATATACAAGTGAAGCGCCCACAGTTGAAAAAAATACCCAATAACATCCTCAGTAATTCAAGAAAAGATTATTTTACAACACAGCATTTCATTATGCCAGAAAGAGATACTTACATGTCATCATTTAATTATTTGGGTGTTAATGAATCAGCTCTTGAGGACAGATTCTGTGTTTTTGCTCTTTTCAGCTTTGTTGGCTGGTATACAGACTACCCTAGATGGCCATCTTACTTGCAAATGTATTCATTTTCATTTCCCAGAGAAATGACAAATTGCACAATTAAAAGGTGTGAGATTCTCTTTTGGGATAGTTCCCCACCACACCCTCCCGAAGAGCAGGTAGAGTAAATATGCCCCCTCTTTGTTTGTCCCAAGATATGTGAGGACATTATGAGCATTTAATATTCAGGTTGCCCCTAGACTACATTTAAATAAACAATGATAATCCTGAATACTGGAGATGATGTAGCAATATTAATGCATACATAAAATGAGTTCAAAAGCATAATCTACCAAAATAAACTTTGATATCTGAAACACAACTAGAGAACAGACAGTGCCTGCTGTCTGACAAAGCGTGTTAATTAAGCAGAACATACTCTTCTTGACTAACTGTACAGTACTGTATTCTCCATCCTGCTGCCATCAGTTGGAAACGGACAAATATCAGGATGTACCCTGATGTTCCCTCTATGATCACATAACGGCATAAGCCACACATTTTTTAAATCTCCCATTAATGTACTATTTTAGGATTAGTCATTAGGAATTCTCCAACAACCGACTAGTTGATTAATGAGGTCAACTTGTTTTAGATGCTTTAATTAGTGCACTCTCTGGCAAATGTCATGTCTTTTTTGAGTACTTGAGTATTGTGGTTAGTTAATAGTTCATTGTGTTTTAAGACCCTGGTGTTCTGTTCCATCCTGATGCTCATCTGAAACCATTCTATAATACAGACTGATTAGTTGAATAGGTGTTCATGCAACCCACTGACTACGTGATTTTGAAAATAAATCAGTTTTGATCATTTCAAGTACTTTTTTATTCCTCTAATCTACTCCTGAGGAGATAAAGATGTTGATGATAGAGTGCAAAGGAAATGTCAATGATATTACTTGTTGTCAAAATGGAGGAAAGTGGAGCGGCTCTCACCTGATCGATTATTGGACGAGGTCCGCACAGGAGAGATAGATGGAGTGCGAGAGGAGGAATAAGGTCGTTGTCTGTCTCTCTCAATTGTAGATGAAGAGCCAACAAAGTGATACTGAGAATAGCCATCCTGTCATAAAAATAAGAGGAGCACGACCATCTGTTAATTCTGAAACTTCACTCATTAAAACCTTCTGGTTACAAGTATATGATAGACACAGAAAAGAAAAAAAAAGATTTTCATGCATTTGAAACTGAATTCATTTAAAAAAACTCAGATCAGATAAACTAAAGCCTCTAACTCCAGCAAAAAGCCTCTAACTCCACTGATGCCCATTTAAAAGTAGATAGGTGCAAATGTAATAGATGTGAGAACAGCAAGGTCTTCTGAATTTTTTACCTTTTTATAGAGGCTTCGCAAATCTCTGTACTGCCACATGCTGTTGAGAACTTGAGACGCCGCTTTCACCACCTTTGGTGTGTGTCTGTAGGGAAACATAGAAGAGAAAATGAATACAACACATAGCACTATCTGCAATAATATAATATAATACAAGCAATATAAGTGAATGTTCAGTTTCTAATCCATTTCTGGGGCTGCTAATATAATGGATTGCTTCATAATGTTTTTTGAGTGCAAACTAAATAAAACCCTGTGGTACAATACAAAAACTTTAAAGAAAGTACTTTCTCAGCTATATAAACAAACAGTGTTGGTAGACGTGGACTATAAATATCTCAGTAAAAATTCATTTTAGTTCAGCTCAATTTGTGCACAGATTTCTCTAATGGTGTTAAATTCTAACATACAAAATAAGCTCTAATGGGAACCATAAATACTATAACATCTATAGCAAATGCTATGGAGATGAGTTGGTTTATTTATACTACTCTACTGTTCAAAAGTTCCAAAATGTTTCTGAAAGAAGTAGTCTTGCAATATAACTCCTAAAGTGGAATTGCTTAAGTAGTTTTTCATTTTTCATAATAAAGAATAAGAGATGTACTGAATGGAAGGTTCGGCATGTCCTCTTTCTTTATAAAAAAAATTATTTCCTTTTAAATATGCCTAATTCTATGGGATATAACAGGGTAAAATTTGTCTACACACTCTAATTGATTGTGATCATGTTACAGAATACTAAGATACTAACTTGTCTCCTTTGCTGCGGGCAATGCCGATGAGTTTCTCAATGCCGCCTGCATCACGAAGAGCCTTGGTGTTCTCCATGTTCTTGGTGATGACTTCATGCAGAGCACAGCAGATCGCAGTGATGGTGTCATCGGACATGCTCTTGCTGGTGCCGCCGGTGCCAGTACTGTTGTTATTGTTGCCCCCCGGTAGCCGATGGACCAGATCCCTCATGGCATACTTGCCTGTGGGTTGCGTGAATGAGATGAACCAAAAAGAAAAGTCAGAGAGGAGGTGTGACAACCAGAGGCCCTTTCAAAGATGTAGATTTTGGATTTAGATTCTACCATCGGCATGCAGAGCTCTTTAAGTGCGCTGAACCTGAAGGCTGCAACAACTGCAGAACTAAAAATGCCAAAGCGTCCGATACACCCACATCACTACCCAGCAGCTCTATTACACTTAACGTGACCACAAAGACCCATTCCCACCAGGGAGCTAATTCTCTCTGCAACGACCTGTGCTACAAAACTGCTTTCAACCGGTATGTATCGAAGTTACATAAAAGAAAGGTTCCCATGAGCTCTTGCAGCTGATTTCCTTAAATAATAAAGGACATTTGAACAGCTATATCTGAAATGAGCCTGCAGGATCAGTATTCCAAGAGCGCTGCTGTCTCGACATTTGTACAGTTTTATGCTGCTCCTCTTGCCCTATATTCCAAAAGAAATGCACACGCCTTCGAACTCACGCACGGCCAAGACCAGACTGAAAGAGTGCGAGCGGTTGCCATGGAGACAAGGGGGCACATCAGAATACACAAAGTATTAAAAAGATCAATAGTCTGTTAGTGTCGTGAGCAGCTTTTCAAACAATGCCACCTCGCCTCACTGCAATACCTGACTAGAAATGCTACATAGATGCCCTCGCTGATACACACATAACAAATACACACGCTCACAGATCTTGAAGTAATTTAAGGGTACACATACCTCTGCGGCATTCGGCTCTGCTGGAGAAAATGTTAGCTTGAGGCAAACATACTACTGTGTCCCAAACCTACCTATGAGCTCCTTGTTCCTGACATCAAGGGCCATGTTTCGGAGAGCTGTGGCCACAGCGCACACAACCCGGTCATTGTCTATTCTCAGCAACTCCACCAGAATGGGCAGTCCTTTCTCTTTCCGAACTGCAGCACGGATGTACACCGACCACTTCAGGCACAGGAAATGGAAAAAAGGGTCCCGCAAAATGATTATCAACACATCAGCTGAACAGAAACAGAGGCGCTGGAATGAGATTTTGATGTCAACATTGCATGAAATGTCAATTTAGATCATCGCACTGTTGTTTGTTTCACTTTTCTGTAAAGAATGAGCAGAAAATGAGGACAACAGAAGATTCTGAAGTGCAAAATTGCTCAATTTGACACAGAATATTTGAGTCATTGTCTACACTTTCAAGACTTCGAGTGAGAATTCAACTCTCTACATTGTATCCATTTGAAGATGTAAGTTTGAACCCGTCAGCTATCTTACACTGGTTGTGTACACTCAAAAGAGACTTTGTTCTCAATATAAAGTTCACTGTGTTCTCCAAGTTTGTATTCGACATCTGTTTGCTGTTTGTAGAACTCCATGACCTTGACAGACAAAACTGAAGTATGAATGTGTATTTGTGCCAGTCATAATGGTGATGGGTGCCAGAGCCAGTTTGTTTGGTTCATGGCTCTTTGGGTGCAGGGTTACTCACAGGTTTTAAGGTGGGGCCTACCTTCCAGCTACCCGCTGCCAGGTTCTGTAGAGCCCCAGCCGCTCCCTCCAGCGTGTCCGGGTTTGAGCACTCAGACAGAAGAGTGAGGTACGGTTTTACTATGGACGGGTGCCATAGCATCTGCAGTCCCTTCGGAGGGTCACTAGAGTCTGGGAAAGGCCCAACACCATCCCACTGAAAGCAGAGAAAGAGTGAGCGTTATTACACAGTGTAACTATTAAGAAAAGAATCATACACAAATGCATTCCACAAAGGAGGTGCACAACCTTCATTAAATATAGATCATCAGCCTTGCTTTAGTATATTTTCTATATATCAAGTTTGCAAACTTGTTAGCAAAATATGTGATACTTAACCCTGAATTCTGATGGGTTTTGTTTGTGATTTTGTTATTTTCTAGCAATAAAGCAATAATAGTTCAAAAGAACAGCAGTTATTTGAAATGGAAATCTTTTTTGGCATTATAAATGTCTTTGCTGTCACTTTAGATCAATTTAATGCATCTTTGTTGAATAAAAGTATAAATTTTGTTCGGGGAAAAAAAAAAACTTGCTGATTCCAAACTTTTGAACAGTAGTGTATGTTTTTTTTACAACAATAAACTAAATATCAGCAAAAATTATGGCACTGTTGTATGGCTTAAATTGCTAGATACAGTTAAGATGGGACAGGCCAAAAATCACAATTTAAAGAGGACAAAGGGGGTTTCACAACAAAAAACATGGGATTTGTGCCAATGTGTAATGGGACACCAAACTGTACTCTATTCATGGAAAGTGCCAGCTATTTTATTTTTTGGCCAATTTTATTAATAAGCACAGAGCAGAGCCATCAGGAAATGATGGTGAGAAGAGGGGGAAACAGGACTGGGCAATGTCACGAGCCAGACTACAACTTGCCTGCATGAGCACAACAGCTCAATGTGGAATGTACACTGATGAGCTTACCATAGTACGGAATTCATATACTATAGTATTTACATGGCACTCCAAGGTAATTTAAAGAATACCATTGTATTCATTGGAAATAACATGGTACTTTTTTGCTGCATACTGAAATATTTGAAGACAAAGCTCACTAGTTGTTTAGGGCAGGGGTTTTCAAACCTCTCCATGCAGTACCCCCAGCACTGCACGTTTTGTATGTCTCCCTATATCTGACACACCACTTCAGGTCTTGCAGTCTCCACTAATGAGCTAATGAGTTGAATCAGGTGTGATAGATGAGGGAGACATACAAAATGTGCAGGGCTGGGGGTACTCCAGGACAGGTTTGAGAACCACTGGTTTAGGATACAGAGTAATTGAAAAGACAGAGCAAACTCAACCATTGCACAGTCAGATGTGCATTTGCATCGTTGTTAAAGGAACAGATGACTCACAGACAATTTAGTTATTTAAAAGCTACAGTGCAAAGTAATGCCACCTTTTACCTCTCTTTTCATGCCATGCAAATGCTGAACAAACACTCCCGATGCCCTTATCTCCATCTGTTTTCAGAAACTAAATGAAATCAGCCTGGAAAATACGTAATTAACCACTGGAGGAGGACGAGTGACGACACAGGCGGCCCGCACGCGAATGCTGCTAAGTGATGCTAATTGCCAGCAGCTGCAGGGATAAAACCCCCGGCCCACCTGATCGTGGCTCTTCTTTTTCTTTTTCTTCTTGCCCCAGCAGCCGGAGCTCTCCGCATCCTTCCCGCTGGCATCGGTGCACAGAACCCCGTCCAGCTCCTCCGATCCCATCTGCTGCCCCTGAGACGTCTCTGCCGCCAACCTGTACGACAGGTTCCGCAGGATGCACACGCAGTTCTCGATGGTCTAGTAGGGGGCGTGTTTGATGCACAAAGATTGGGGGGAAAAAGTTTTCAGATTACAAAAATGGCAAACCATGGAAAAACCTACAAATGGGAGACATATCTTTTGGAATTCACAGTAACACACCTCGAGAAGTTTAACTTTATTTGACACAGTAAATATCAAAATGTCTTTTAGTATTTGCGAGGCAATCTGTCCTCTTTGGGAAGGCTGTGCAATATTGTGCTCTGAACTCTTAATAGTCTCTTGTTAGATTAGTCCTCTGGACAGACTCCAGCGGAGAGCTGGAGAACTAATCCTATTGTGATGAGCAGTGAGGCAGGAAAAACAAAGAGGACGACTTTGATCTTGTAAATGCTTTCAGAGGGATTAATGTGTGACGCTCTTTCTTTTTTCCCCTCATTCAAGCTTGTTCTCACAAAGTATTACGCCAGTAACAGAGGCCCCTTGAAAATCAAACAAAAACTCAATATAGAGAGGTGTGTCACTGCATGACTTTATCTGTGTGATTACCATAAAGCTCTCTTAAAAGCGACCGCAGCTATGAAGAGCAGTTGTTGTTTTTTTACTACATTGTTGGTGGTCAAAGCAATTAGAGGAGCATATATATATATATATATATATATATATATATATATATGAAATAATTATATATATATATGAAATATCTATCTATCTACCTATCTATATATATATATATATATACTGTATATATATAAATTAAATGAAATTTATAGAGTGAACTGCCTGTTGGCTTGCTTGTATTGTTCAAGAACATGATCCGCTTAAGTCCATGTCATACTAACACGAAACTCTGCTTCTAACTACAGGTCAAGAGCTGTAGTTCTGACCACACAACTATGAGATGTTTTGTGCAAATGTTCATTGGAACTAAATCGCTGAACTATGCTGGTAACTTTCATCCATAGTTGGCTAACAATGCTTTTGGTAAATGCACACCAGATCGAGAGTGATTTTTAGTGAAATGCGCAATATTCATCAGACTGTGAGCGAACGGACTGTGGGTGGTCCGTCTGAGACTAAGCTGGTCTAGACATGTTTTTTTCAGCAGAACTGGCTTTTTCAGCTGAGGAGATTTGTGTATTGTGTCTTCAATCTCATCTAACATTTAGCAGTGGAGAAGTGCACTAGTGCTGTATTGAAAATGGTTGGGGAGCAAAAACTGCACAACTAAACCTGCCAGAATTCTCGGTGGTGCTCCGCTGAATGCAAACACTTCAGAATAAAAGTAGAGGAGGGAAAGGTCAAACCTTGCTGTCGATCTCACTGGTGCCCAGAGCTGTCTGGATGACATAGAGCAGCGCATCAGTCAGCCCCTCACACTCTCTCATCCTGCGGCGGGCCTCTTCTCCGGCTGAGCTCACATTCCTGTAGAGAACGAATTCACACACATATTCACACACATGTTGTATTATTGACTCCATTGATTACGTTTTGCCAGTTCTGAGCCTCTAAATCAATACTCAACTAACCAAAGGGCATGTCCTCAACATCAATAAGTTTTTCATGGAAATGAGTAGTAACTCACTCCCCCCATACTCAACCAACCAAAGGGCAGATGGTCTTCAACATCAATAAGCTTTTCATGGAAATGAGTACCCCCCCCCCCCCCCCCCAAGTTCTTTTCAAACAGAGCAATGTTTGGATAGCAGTGTTTTTATACTCTTCAAGAAGTCAACTCGCAGTAGGAGAACGTTTTTTAATGTAGAAAATCCAAATATCAGCTTTATGAATCACCAGCAACATGCCCCAAAGCAACAAGCTTGGAATCCCAAGAGCTGGAGCCTCGGGAGACCTGAATCGGGAAGTCTGATCTGAGCAGGGCCTTATTCGAATGTGCCTGTGAGAAATCAAAGACCGCATCCTGTCGTCTCTCTCTCCCTCGCTCTCCAAGAAGCTTCTAAGAGATCTGTGTGTCTCGGGCAGCTGCAGGTGGTGTGGCAACTGTGTCCAGCCATTAAATATTCAATCAGACTTCTAGTTCCTCAGCTATCCATGAAGAGGATTAATTATCACGCTGGGCGTAGGGAGCTTAGTCCAGCCATCCAAGAGTGACTCAGCACTTTCTACAATCCTGCTGCTTCAAACCTAAACGCTGATGTGCAAGGAAGAGAGGATAATATGTGCATATAGCATGTGCTATAAATGTAAAGTGCTGTTAATATCAAAATGAGTTTTAAAGTCAAAAGTTTCTGGGCTCTAAAAGTATCTGCAAATTTTTTGATGGTTCCAGAGAGCTTCTAATAGTGCCAAAATTCACCAATCCATCTAGTCAGCAAAAACTAGAAACTGGAAAATATGATATTAAGATGACACAATATCAACAGCATTACAATGGAAAAGCATGTTCATGCGATCATCACTTATGCATGATGCATCAACATTCATTATAGATAAAAATGACAAAGCCACAACATACAGCATTAGACAGTCTTTTTAGACTGCACATAGTGGACTACCCAGATACATAAACATTTGACACTATGCCAAAGGTTTTCTCATGCCTGTGTTGTGCCAAATCCAACCCCATTCAAATCTTTGGACTCTAAAGAGTAGCTGTTTTTAATGCCTCATCAAAAAGTCTGTCTCATCACAGCCATATTTTGTTCTAGTGAATTAAAAGGCTTTTTTGTTGTGTAAAATATGTGGAAGTTAACCGTTTAGCATTAACATAAGCCATACGCTTAGCTTGCAATTGGAAATGTTTAGATATGCAATACATAAAAGTCATTATTTTACATTTTTATGGTTAAGACAATTTTTAGGACAAATTATATTGAAATATATCAAAATATTATACGATTATTATATAAAAATAATTGTGATAATATTTTATATACACTACTGTTCAAAAGTTTGGGGTCGACAAGATTTTAAATGTTTTTAATAACCCTTTAACACAAACATTAAAAAATCTTGTTGACCCCAAACTTTTGACATTTTTGCTCATTAGGGCTGCTTTTATTTGATAAAAAAATTGCAGTAAAAACAGTACTTTTTTTATGTTAATATAACAATTTAAAATAACTATTTTCTATTTGAATATATTTTAAAATGTAGTTTATTTATTGGATAGGAAAGCTGATTTTTTTTCAACAGCCATTACTCTTCAGTGTCACATGATCCTTCAGAA
Source organism: Sinocyclocheilus grahami (assembly GCF_001515645.1). Lineage (NCBI taxonomy): Eukaryota > Metazoa > Chordata > Actinopteri > Cypriniformes > Cyprinidae > Sinocyclocheilus > Sinocyclocheilus grahami. The sequence goes on along the minus strand of NW_015505585.1, from coordinate 70,300 downwards.
ATCATTCTAATATGCTGATTTGATGCTCAAGAAACATTTCTAATTATTATCAATGTTAAAAACATTTGCGCTGCTTAATATTTTTGTAGAAAATGTGATTTTCTTTTCTTTTTTTTTTAGGATTCTTTGATGGATATTAAGTTCAAAAGAACAACAATTATTTGAAATGGAAATCTTCTGTAACAATATAAATGTATTTACTGTTACTTTTCAGTAAAGACATTAGTTTAATGCATCCTTGCCTTGGAATTAATTTCTAAACAAATCTTATATA